>NW_027263308.1:35000-55053 GCF_902827115.2 Pseudochaenichthys georgianus
TGGTGCCTTCCTCTGCCTGCTACTAAGTACACACAACTTCTGAGTTCTGATAGTTATGGTCTGACAACACAATGCACTGAGTACCAGGACATATCTTTTCATTTACAGCAACATTTGTTTTTATTTCCACTTATCTTCCAAGTGATCGTGTTCATTCGTGGTAAAAATGGAAGGAAAGGAACGGATTGTAAAGGAAAGGAAAGGAATTCGAAAGAGTTGGAAAGGAAAGGGAGTGTAAGGCAAAGAAAGAACATGCAATCTAAAGAAAGAGGAGGAAATAAAAAAAGTTGGAATGGAAAGGAATCGGGAAGATCCGGAAAGGAAAGGAAACCAAACCAAGGAAAGTCAAAGAAAGGATTTGAAAGGAAATTAATGGAAAGAAAAGGAAGTGATTGGAAAGGAAATGAAATTAAGGAAAGGATGGGTAAGGAAAGGAAAGGAAAGGAAAGGAAAGGGAATGAAACAAAAAAAGTCCCATAAATTGGGAAGGGTCGTAAAGGAAAGGAAACCATAGGAAGGGAAGTGAAGAAACCAAACAAAGGAAAGTGAAGTTGAGGACAGTAGTGGAGATGTAAGGTGAACATAGGAAGGATAGGAAGGAAAAGGAATGGAAAGGAAAATAAGTGATTGGAAAGGAAAGGAACAAGTTAGAAAGGGAAGGAAAGGAAAGGAAATGATTGGAAAGGAAAGGAACAAGTTGGAAAGGAAAAGAAAGAAAAGGAAAGTAAACGACTGGAAAGGAAAGGATAGGAAAGGATTTGAAAGGAACAAGTTGGAAAGGAAAGGAAATGAAAGGATAGGAAAGGATTTGAAAGGAACGAGTTGGAAAGGAAAGGAAATGAAAGGATAGGAAAGGATTTGAAAGGAACGAGTTGGAAAGGAAAGGAGATGAAAGGATAGGAAAGGAAAAGATTTGAAAGGAACAAGTTGGAAAGGAAATGAAATGAAATGAAAGGATAGGAAAGGATAGGAAAGGAACGAGTTGGAAAGGAGAGGAGAATCGGAGATACCGTAAAACCTTCCTGCTCCCGGTGAAGATAATGAAATGCTTCCCGTCTGCTGCCGTCGCCTCATAAATAAAACGCTCCGTCTTGTTGGTAAAGACGGCTTTGTGTTCTGCGATGTCCTGAAGCCATCACTCGTGCAGGAAATGCTTTTCATTATCTCTGGAGACGGCTTACAACCGGTGTGGGTTTCCGCTGCGTGATTTAAACCAGACTGATGTTACACACACCGTTATTCAGCGGCACCAGAACGCAACACGATACACACCGCTGTGAGTTCATCTCTACGCAGCTCTGGGCATGCATATTTACTCAGTGTGCTACTTTCAGTGTGTACTTTCAGCATGTACTTTCAGTGTGTACTTTCTGTGTGTACTTTCTGTGTGTCTTACACTCTGTTTTGGTCATTACATATCGCCCTGGATCTTCCCTGGATCTTAGTGGATATGTTCTGGATCTTCTGGTCCATTGGGTCCATATAGCATGCATGTAACTCTACATCCCAGCACTAGACCCTGCATTAGAACATTTTGAGATTTTGAGATGAAGTCAGATTTTGTAGAAAAAGTCAGAACTTTGAGAAAAAGTCAGAATTTGTAGAAAAAGTCAGAACTTTGAGAAAAAGTCAGAATTTGTAGAAAAAGTCAGAACTTTGAGAAAAAGTCAGAATTTGTAGAAAAAGTCAGAACTTTGAGAAAAAGTCAGAATTTGTAGAAAAAGTCAGCATTTTGAGAAAAAGTCAGAACTTTGAGAAAAAGTCAGCATTTTGAGAAAAAGTCAGATTTTTTAGATAAAGTCAGATTTTTGAGAAAAAGTCAGAATTTTGAGAAAAAGTCAGAATTTGTAGAAAAAGTCAGCATTTTGAGAAAAAGTCAGAACTTTGAGAAAAAGTCAGCATTTTGAGAAAAAGTCAGATTTTTTAGATAAAGTCAGATTTTTGAGAAAAAGTCAGAATTTTTGAGATAAAGTCAGATTTTTTAGATAAAGTCAGATTTTTGAGAAAAAGTCAGAATTTGTAGAAAAAGTCAGAATTTTTTAGATAAAGTCAGAACTTTGAGATAAAGTCAGATTTTTCAGAAAAAGTCAGAATTTGTAGAAAAAGTCAGATTTTTTAGATAAAGTCAGAATTTTTGCGAGAAAGTCAGAATTCTTTGATTTTGAGAAAAAAGTCCGAATTTTGTAGATTTTGAGAAAAAGTCAGAATTTGTAGAAAAAGTCAGAACTTTGAGAAAAAGTCAGAATTTTGAGATAAAGTCAGATTTTTGAGATAAAGTCAGAATTTTGAGATAAAGTCAGATTTTTGAGAACAAGTCAGAATTTGTAGAAAAAGTCAGAATTTTTAGAAAAAGTCAGCATTTTTTGATTTTGAGAGAAAGTCAAAATTTTGATATATTAGCTATTCTGCACGTGATGACTACTTCCATTCATGAGAGGATCATAAATACATGGATCCTGAGATTGAAGCTCAAGCCGGAGACCAGGGAGATTTCTCTAACAACTTCTTCTTCTTCTCACTTACAGGAAGTGATGTCGGTGGAGGAAGAGTCCACTTCCTGTTACTGCCTGCTGGACTGTGGGAGTGTGCACCTGCTCCTGGATCAGCCGGGATCGTACGCTCTGGTTGGTGAGCCGCTGACTCAGAACGCCGTGAAGAGGCTGAAGCTGGCTGTGTTCGGGGGTCTGGAGGCCATGAGCTACATCCTGAGGGTTTACTGTGTGGACGACACGCCACACGCCTTTCAGGTGAGCAGCATTTATTATAATAACATCATTTATTATAATAATTAATAATAATAATGCATTTTATTTATAAAGGTGCCTTTCAAGGCTCTCAAGCTCGCCGTACAAGGCACACAAAACACAAAAGAAAAGTCCAAAGAACACGACAATATATTATATATTCTGGATGTCAGAGATTCTGGGAAAAAGTCAGAATTTTGTGAATTTTTTTGAGAAAAAGTCAGAATTTTGGAAATTTTGAGAAAAAGTAAGGAGAAAAAGTCCAAATGTTGAGGAAAAAGTCAGAATTTTGAGATTTATTTATTTATCTATTTTTTTAATTTGTTATCAACAAACAGCCAGACAGACAATGCAATAGCAGTTGGCAAACAAGTTAGGATGACAACAGTGTGATTTGAGTACGACAGGATAAAAAACAAAGACAAAACTAAAAATAAATAAATAAAACAAAAAAAGTCAAAATCTGAAGGCTCTGAGTCTAAGTCCATTATTAATACCATAATGCAATTTAGAGATCAAACAATGTGTGTAAATGGAACAAAAAGACCAAATATATCAAATAAAATAAAAACATAGCACTTAGTTGGTCAGTCGCCCACTAATCAGTTTAACACCGCAGGTCCACCAGCCTGTTGTACAGAGACATCCGGCATGTCCAGCTCCCGTATACACCTGTAGATGGGGTTCCACATCTTGTGGAGTTCCCCAGGGAGCCCCTCAGTCTGCACCTTAGCTTCTCGAGTTTGGCTGAATCTAGGACTTCTTTTAACCACGAGGTGTGTGAAGGGGATGTTGGAGACTTCCACATGAGCAATATCAGGCGTCTGGCTAGTAAGGTAACAAAGGCTATGAAGGCTGTCTCCAGAGAAGAGAGTGGCCATGTGGGTGGGGTTACACCAAACAGAGCGGTCATGGCTTTAGGAGCGACCGGTTTTCCAGTGATTTCTGACAGTGATCTAAAGATGTCAGTCCAATAAGAGTGTAAGACCGGACGAGACCAGAACATGTGTGCGTGAATTTTGAGATTTATAAAGGTGCTTTTCAAGGCTCTCAAGGTCGCCGTACAAGGAACACAAAACACGACAATATAATCAATCAATCCAAAACAGAAAAGTAGAGGATGTGATCAGGGGGATATGCCAGTGTGAAGAGAGACGTTTTGAGACGTGATTTGAGAGTCAGTATTCTGGATGTCAGGTCCAGCATCTACTTCAGTTCGCTGTGATCGGAAGAGGAATTGAGCCACGTGAAAAAAGGGAGATTTGACAAAAGTGATGTTTTTGTTAAATTCGGGGATTAAAGTCAGATTTTTTTTTTTGTGAAAAGTGACATTCTTAAGATTTCTGACTCTTTCTCAAAATGTTTTTTTAATTCTGAGATACATTTCAGAATGTGTACTTGTTCTCAGAGTTCTGACTATTTGCTGTTTTTACAGATTTCTGAACGTTTTTGGTGAATTTAGTTTTTCCTCATTATACTGCAAAAAGGCGAAATTCAGATTTCTTTCTCAGACATTTTTTGTTGAAAATATAGATACTTTCTGAGTTTAATCTCAATATAAAAAACAGAATTTTTCGTCAGATCGAAGAATTCCCATCTGGCCCTAACCGTCTTCCATATAAATGCATTACCACGATGCATTGTGGCAAATCATGACATGAAGTTGCAGAGTAAAGATAAGCAAATGTTCAACAGATGTTCACATAATGCTTGAGTGGGTGTTTGGGATGAATGTCTATCAGTAGAATAGAAGCAGAATGATTACACTCTGTAGAGTTGATAGTGTGGTCGACTCTTGGATGTATAAAGAGTAGAGAATACAGCGAGAGGGGCGTCGCATGAAGCAAAGATCTTTCCTAAACCTTACATGGATCTTTCCGGAATTTATACTGGATTTTTTCTGGATAATCCCTGGACCTTTCTGGATCTTTCTGGACCTTTCTGTGATTATTACTGGATTTATACTGAATTTTTCTGGATCTTTCCTGGATTCATGCCAGATTTTGTCTGGATATTCCCTCGATGTTCTTTGGATCTTTCCTGGATTTTTCCTGGATTTTCCCTGGATCTTCTTCTCTGGTTCTTCCCTGGATCTTCCCTGGATCTTCTTCTCTGGTTCTTCCCTGGATCTTTCCTGGATCTTTCCTGGATCTTCTTCTCTGGTTCTTCCCTGGATCTTCTTCTCTGGTTCTTCCCTGGATCTTTCCTGGATCTTCTTCTCTGGTTCTTCCCTGGATCTTTCCTGGATCTTCTTCTCTGGTTCTTCCCTGGATCTTTCCTGGATCTTCTTCTCTGGTTCTTCCCTGGATCTTTCCTGGATCTTCTTCTCTGGTTCTTCCCTGGATTTCCCCTGGATCTTCTTCTCTGGTTCTTCCCTGGTTCTTCCCTGGATCTTTCCTGGATCTTTCCTGGATCTTCTTCTCTGGTTCCTCCCTGGATTTCCCCTGGATCTTCTTCTCTGGTTCTTCCCTGGATCTTTCCTGGATCTTCTTCTCTGGATCTTCCCTGGATCTTTCCTGGATCTTCTTCCCTGGTTCTTCCCTGGATCTTTCCTGGATCTTCCCTGGATCTTTTCTGGATATTTCCCTGGATTTGACTGAAATCGTTCCAGAACCTTCCCCAGATGTTCCCTGGATCTTACCTGTTTTTTCCCGGAATGTTCCCTGGATCTTCCTTTGGTCGCGTTCACACCAGCCTTGCATAGTCCGGTTGAATCGAACCCTGGTGCGTTTAGCCGCTTAGTGCGGTTCGTTTGGGTCGGTGTGAACGCAGTCTAAGACCTCTGAAGTGAACTAAACAACTGGACACTGGTCCGCCTTAAAGAAGTGGTCTCAGACCGCTTGCTAGTGAACTCTGGAGCGGTTTGGTGTGAACGCAGTCCGCACCAAAACATAGGAAGCGTAGTATTTACATGTCACAAGAACGCGGATTGTGTTTATCGCACATTGTCTGATTATATAATCATATGCGCCGTCTGCTAGAGTCCATGGATATGTTCTCCAGATTAACAACAGCATGAGGATAATCTGCCGATGCTCCATGGCGTAGGCTCCGGTAGAGATTTGCGTCTTTTAACCCCCTTAATGTCTGACCAATGGTTGAACAGCATTTCCGTTCACATGACTTGTGTTTAAAGTTTATAGTCCGTTTGAGTTTTGCCCGTGTGAACGCAAACCGAGCCTTCTGAAGACACTGGAACAAACTGTCGTCTGGTGCGCACCAGAGAGCGGACTATTAGGTGTATATGTGACTTTAGATTCGAAGTGGATCTTTTCTGGATCTTCTGGTCCATTTTCCGCATCCAATGGGTCAATAGAGCATGCATTCAATTCTACACCCCACCTCCAATTATTAAGCCTTTCCTAGCATTAGCATTAGCACACTTGTTGTGTGCCGTGTTGGTCAGGACTCCCTGGAAGAAGAGATCTTGTATCTCAATGGGACATTCCTGGATAAATAAAGGATAAATAAAATAAGCCACGCCCCCGGTGTTAAACCCCACCTCCAAACACATCCGTCTCAGTCAAATAAATGGAGGAGACAAACGAAACGTGTCCGCTGATTTACTCTCGTCTCTTTTCCAAAGTAAGTCAGTGGGGGAAAGATATTTTTGGGCCTTGTGGCATCACGTTGCTTCAAGGCTCGGCTCATTCTTGGGGGGTCAAAAACACTGCCATATAAATGTTAACCAATCCTTCTCTCTTCTAAGTCGTGTCTGACTTGATTATCCTCCAGCATTGAGAACTGATCTGTGAACATCAGGAGTATCGAGCGTCCGCCCCCCGGGAGACCGTTCTCTATCGCTGGCAGCTGGCTTTGACATGCACTCTGGATTTGCTTTATGAATTTCCAGGCTGCCGGGCAGATGCCAGACTTCGGTTTCTCCCCTGGGCTGCAGCGTGTCTCGCTGTGTGTTTTATCACACACTGATACACAAGAAGCAACACAAACAGGGTCATGATTGGCAGACTTGTCATCTTTTCTCAGATGCTGCAGAAAGGCGGCCGTCTCTTTACTCCCTGTGCATCACTAGGGATATGTTGGGACTTGACATGTTTAATCTGTCAATCATTTCAGCTATTTTCATTCATAACAAATACAAATGACGACTAAAGCCTTCAATAACTTTTGAGCTTCAAGGCTTTAAAGTTGTACTGAGAAAATAGAAGGTCAATCGGAGGAAATGTGGCCAGAAATTGCACAATAATCCAAAATGGCAGACTTCCTGTTGGTTTTACGATATGCCACCAAGAGGCTTTTTTTTCCTCCCCAAGCTACGCATGCCTACTAATGTTCAGACCTGACAGAGAATCCAACAAGGGGCTGAATTTGAGCAACTTTTTAGTGGATGCTGTACCAACGCCCTGAGCCCCTAAAATATCAATATAAGTAAAAGTAATATGTTTACGTTAAGGCACTCAAAAACACAGTTCAATTTGCCATCAATATTAGTATTGGTGATTCATTTTGGGATTTCAATAGCTCCACATGTTTGGGTGCTTGGGCCTGAATACAAATCGTAACAATATACAGAACTTGTTGTGGTTTAAATACATTTCAACAGTATGTCATAGAAACCGGAATTTAAAGAGTTGTGTAAAATAATAAATGATTGGTAGAAAGGACTGATGTTGGTTAAAATATTTAAGTCAGTGAAGTGGAAAATAATGTTAATATTTAATGGCAGTTTTGACATTAAAGGTAAGTTTGAGAAACCGGCTCGAGATCGCTAGAATTTGAAAATACACAACCGGAGAAAATCTGCCACTTCCTCACAGAGCCCCTCCCCCAACACACACGAACGCGCACATGACCAATGAGGGCACGAGATACGTTTGTGCCCCGATGGAAGGCTGAC
Source organism: Pseudochaenichthys georgianus (assembly GCF_902827115.2). Lineage (NCBI taxonomy): Eukaryota > Metazoa > Chordata > Actinopteri > Perciformes > Channichthyidae > Pseudochaenichthys > Pseudochaenichthys georgianus. The sequence continues at coordinate 42,603 of NW_027263308.1, forward strand.
AGGCAGGTAGGTTGGACGTTGTACTTTTTACAGTATTACGGCTTCTACAGATGACATTTTTTTATGGATTTGTTGTCAAAGCACTTCAGATATTCATTGCTGTCGGGATGTTAAGAGCATTCCATGGAATATAACAAAAAGTGTATCTCGAGCCGGTTTCTGAAACTTACCTACCCCACCTTTAAAGGTTTACCTCTTCGACAACTTTTTCCCATTTACTGCATATTTATTTCCTCCTGATCTCATAATTTCTTCTTCTCATTTTGATATTAGCTCGTAGCAACAAAGACAGACACAATCTAGTTGTTTAGGAATGGGTTAAAATATTTTCTCTCCAGCAGCAAGTCCATGTCCAAGGTCAGCGTTCAGCGCCGGAGACCCGATGGACTCCTGCAGGAGATTGATCAGTATTCTGCTGGCAGACGTTCAACTAAACGCCACAAGAAATACTATTCACCTCAACCTTTAGCCTTTAGCCTTTAGCCTTAAACCTTTAGCCTTTAGCCTTAAACATTTAGCCTTTAGCCTTTAGCCTTAAACCTTTAGCCTTTAGCCTTAAACATTTAGCCTTAAACATTTAGCCTTAAACATTTAGCCTTTAGCCTTAAACATTTAGCCTTAAACATTTAGCCTTAAACATTTATCCTTAAACATTTAGCCTTTAGCCTTAAACATTTAGCCTTAAACATTTAGCCTTAAACATTTAGCCTTTAGCCTTAAACATTTAGCCTTTAGCCTTAAACATTTAGCCTTTAGCTTTAGCCTTAAACATTTAGCCTTTAGCCTTCAGCCTTAAACATTTAGCCTTTAGCTTTTAGCCTTAAACATTTAGCCTTTAGCCTTTCGCCTTTAGCCTTAAACATCTAGCCTTTAGCCTTTAGCCTTGGGAACAAATGTTTTGACAATTACCTGAAGTCCAACACCTCACATTTTTTTATTGAACTTTTCTGGATGTTTGACATAAAAAACATAAATTCACAGGCGACAGAAAACTTGCATCGTGGTAGCTGTGAATATGTTAAACCCAACAACCATAGACTCTATGTCAGTAATGAAAGTATAGTCACCATTATGTTATCCATTGGTTTGTAGAATACAGCTTCCAAATTCAGCATTTGGGTTTAAGTTGCGCGAGATATACAAAGACAACAGCGTGGTAGCGACATGTCATAGGGAGGCGTGTGGCGCAGTGGCCTAGTGCATTGGTGTTCGGATCAGGGGGGCCCAGGTTCAAACCCCGCTGCAGTCAGCATGTCGTTGTGTCCCTGAAACACTTCACCCCAAATTGCTGTATGTAAGTCGCTTTGGATAAAAGCGTCTAACAAGTGATGTCAATGGCAGTTAGACAGGTCGCTACCATTAGCACTTAGCATTCGTCTATTTCACTCAAAATGGGACCATAATTCAATAAATGATCATCATGTTGTGTTGAAGAAGACTTGAAACTAAAGATTAAGACCATGAACTCATCAGGAGAATGTTTACCGAGGTAATAAATCAAGTGAGAAGTAGGATCATTTTTTCATAGACTTCTATATAATCTGACAAAATGTTGCCCCCTGCTGGATATTAGAGAGAATGCAGCTTTAAGACCTTCTACATAAGCTGCACTATCATAAATCATAGTTAGCTACATGCTAGGCTATATGGAATCTAAAATATACAGCTTGTAGCACACATGCTAACAGCTATAGCCACATGAGGTATCGGAAAATGCTAATACAACTACAAGAAAATGTGGTAGGAGCGTTTTTTTCCCCGTTATAAATTCACATGTTCTTTTAGTGATACATTAAATGTTGATAATGTAGAAACGCTGGAGTGTTCTGCATGCTGCCGAAGAACATGTATGTCTTTGGGCATCGATTGTAGTTTTCCAACTTCACGTCTGAGTGTGTTTTGCCTCCGTTTGGAGACAGATGGCTCTGAATACTGTGATCCCCTCGTGGCTCTGCACACGTCACTGATGAAAACTGGAGAGAACAGACAAAGGCAGATTGTAAATGGAAGTAAACAGAATGCCATTTTTGCAGAGGCATCCAAATTGAGCAGCTTTTGTCAAGAACGATATTCTGAGATACTCTTAAAAATGCCATCAGAACCAAGGCTGCGATCCAAAAGATTAATCATTCCACCAAATGTAGTCGTGCAATTAGATTTAAAGCTAGGTGATTGGTTTTCCATTTAATACAATTGAGTGTAAACATAGAAAGGCTTGTACTTTTGGCTTTTAATCAAGACTGAATCTTTTCAGGTAGGTAGGTAGGTAGGTAGGGTGCTTGCTATTGGTAGGTAGGTAGGTAGGTAGGTAGGTAGGTAGGTAGGTAGGTAGGTAGGTAGGTAGGTAGGGAGGGAGGGAGGTAGGTAGGTAGGTAGGTAGGTAGGTAGGTAGGTAGGTAGGTAGGTAGGTAGGTAGGTAGGTAGGTAGGTAGGTAGGTAGGTAGGTAGGTAGGTAGGGAGGTAGGTAGGGAAGGTGCTTGCTGTAGGTAGGTAGGTAGGTAGGTAGGTAGGTAGGTAGGTAGGTAGGTAGGTAGGTAGGTAGGTAGGTAGGTAGGTAGGGAGGTAGGGAGGTAGGTAGGGAGGTAGGTAGGTAGGTAGGTAGGTAGGTAGGTAGGTAGGTAGGTAGGTAGGTAGGTAGGTAGGTAGGTAGGTAGGGTGCTTGCTATTGGTAGGTAGGTAGGTAGGGAAGGTGCTTGCTGTAGGTAGGTAGGGTGCTTGCTATTGGTAGGTAGGTAGGTAGGTAGGTAGGTAGGTAGGTAGGTAGGTAGGTAGGTAGGTAGGTAGGTAGGTAGGTAGGTAGGTAGGTAGGTAAGTAGGTAGGGTGCTTGCTATTGGTAGGTAGGTAGGTAGGTAGGTAGGTAGGTAGGTAGGTAGGTAGGTAGGTAGGTAGGTAGGTTCTTGCTTATCTTTTCTACATTTTTCAATAAATAAATGCCAATACTAGCGCAATGCTAACTTTTCACGCAAAATGACGGGCTGCGGGCAGATGGATTTTGATGTGCATCAATTTGTTCTATAGGTTTTAGTGCATGTAAATGGTCTGCAAAGCCTCAAATCCATAGATAACTCATAGTTATAACTGGTTAAACAGTATTTAATTGTATTTCACTATACGATATTTAACTGTTCTTTTATCTTTTATTCTATTTACATAGAACCATGTACTTGGTCACTTTCTAAATCCTCTGCATCATTGAGCTTATTATTTATTTATTTTCTGACATGTAGACTAGTCTAGCAACATAACCTGCACTAATTAATTCAAATTGATTGTATTCTGTTTTATTTGCACAATTTAAAAAAAAAAAAATTCATGTCCTATATATAATATGTTGGAGTAGACATTTACATTCTGTTCTTTTATATTGTATTTGTGTGTACATCCTCTCTGACTCTTATCCCCTTCCTCTCCTTCCTTGTTTCCTCTCCTCCCTCCCCCTTCAGGGAGTGGTGTCGGCGGAGAGGAGTCGGGGGGGGGCAGCTCCTCGAGGAGCCCAAGACGTTGCCTTTCCTGGCGAACACCTTCAGCCTCCAGGTGTCCATCCAGGATGTTCCTCAGTTCCTGTGGAGCATCAAACCCTTCACCACCTGTCAGGTAAACGCTGCAAGAACAAGATGTGAGAGTGAAGAATGAAACATTTCCATCAGGAGAAACTCGCTTCAGAAAGGATGCAGATATAAAACCCAAAGGTTCCACATGAAGAAACATCTTCAGCAACTTGACAACACATGCTGCAGAAACCAAATGCTGCAAGAAGCTCAAAACACAACGGAGGCCAGGGGACACTAAAGAGTGACGCACACAGCTGGGAGACCAGGGGACACTAAAGAGTGACGCACACAGCTGGGAGACCAGGGGACACTAAAGAGTGACGCACACAGTTGGGACCAGGGGACACTAAAGAGTGACGCACACAGCTGGGAGACCAGGGGACACTAAAGAGTGACGCACACAGTTGGGAGACCAGGGGACACTAAAGAGTGACGCACACAGCTGGAGACCAGAGGACACTAAAGAGTGACGCACACAGCTGGGAGACCAGGGGACACTAAAGAGTGACGCACACAGTTGGGACCAGGGGACACTAAAGAGTGACGCACACAGCTGGGAGACCAGGGGACACTAAAGAGTGACGCACACAGTTGGGACCAGGGGACACTAAAGAGTGACGCACACAGCTGGGAGACCAGGGGACACTAAAGAGTGACGCACACAGTTGGGACCAGGGGACACTAAAGAGTGACGCACACAGCTGGGAGACCAGGGGACACTAAAGAGTGACGCACACAGCTGGGAGACCAGGGGACACTAAAGAGTGACGCACACAGCCGGGTGACCAGGGGACACTAAAGAGTGACGCACACAGCTGGGAGACCAGGGGACACTAAAGAGTGACGCACACAGCTGGGAGACCAGGGGACACTAAAGAGTGACGCACACAGCTGGAGACCAGAGGACACTAAAGAGTGACGCACACAGCTGGGAGACCAGGGGACACTAAAGAGTGACGCACACATCTGGGAGACCAGGGGACACTAAAGAGTGACGCACACAGCTGGGCGACCAGGGGACACTTAAGAGTGACGCACACAGCTTGGAGACCAGGGGACACTAAAGAGTGACGCACACAGCTGGGAGACCAGGGGACACTACAGAGTGACGCACACAGCTGGGAGACCAGGGGACACTTAAGAGTGACGCACACAGCTTGGAGACCAGGGGACACTAAAGAGTGACGCACACAGCTGGGAGACCAGGGGACACTAAAGAGTGACGCACACAGCTGGGAGACCAGGGGACACTAAAGAGTGACGCACACAGCTGGGAGACCAGGGGACACTAAAGAGTGACGCACACAACTGGGAGACCAGGGGACACTAAAGAGTGACGCACACAGCTGGGAGACCAGGGGACACTAAAGAGTGACGCACACAGCTGGGAGACCAGGGGACACTAAAGAGTGACGCACACAGCTGGGAGACCAGGGGACACTAAAGAGTGACGCACACAACTGGGAGACCAGGGGACACTAAAGAGTGACGCACACAGCTGGAGACCAGGGGACACTAAAGAGTGACGCACACAGCTGGAGACCAGGGGACACTAAAGAGTGACGCACACAGCTGGAGACCAGGGGACACTAAAGAGTGACGCACACAGCGACTGTACGCTTAAAGACCTGAATGCAGCTCAGTTCCAAAGCCCCCCTCTTGGCTTGAATCCACAGCCTTATTGATGGCAGGCAGCTTCGTGGAGCAGGTGTAGAATAATAGCCGAGCGTCGAGCCATACATCAAGTCAGCTCTTACTGCTAAGGACTCCCCCCCCCCCCCCACTCCATTATCTACACCAGGCTGCAGATCAAAGACACACGGGGGGGGGGGGGGGGGGTTTAAATGCACGCTCCATCACAGGTCACTTTCAATACGCCGGAGACATTTTCCAGCACAGGTCAAGGACGAATCCTCGCAGACGTTAATGAAACATCAAAGCTGTTTCGGCATATCTCTCTCTCTCCCAGAACTCTGCCCAGAGCTGCTCCCTCTAACACTCACTGAACAGAAGAGGAGTTTATAATTGGAATCTCCTTTCTTTTATTTAACAATAGTTATTTCCATATAGGCCGACCTTGAAGGCAGCATCTCCCTGGTCCAATGGGATTCCTCCATTTGATTTCGGATTATTGCAGAAAATAATCTCAACGTTTATGATTCTTACACGTTTAGTTCAGCAGGATAATCTCCACATATTAACACCACACATTTCTGAGGTAAGAAGCTAACAGTGGGCTATAAAGGAACTACAGCACGGTCACATGACTTCACGTCTCCACCGCTAAGCTAAAGGAGGCTAATGTTGGGCTATAAAGGAACTACAGCACGGTCACATGACTTCACGTCACCACCGCTAAGCTAAAGGTGGCTAATGTTGGGCTATAAAGGAACTACAGCACGGTCACATGACTTCACGTCACCACCGCTAAGCTAAAGGAGGCTAATGTTGGGCTATAAAGGAACTACAGCACGGACACATGACTTCACGTCACCACCGCTAAGCTAAAGGAGGCTAATGTTGGGCTATAAAGGAACTACAGCACGGTCACATGACTTCACGTCACCACCGCTAAGCTAAAGGAGGCTAATGTTGGGCTATAAAGGAACTACAGCACGGTCACATGACTTCACGTCACCACCGCTAAGCTAAAGGTGGCTAATGTTGGGCTATAAAGGACCTACAGCACGGTCACATGACTTCACGTCACCACCGCTAAGCTAAAGGTGGCTAATGTTGGGCTATAAAGGACCTACAGCATGGTCACATGACTTCACGTCACCACCGCTAAGCTAAAGGAGGCTAATGTTGGGCTATAAAGGAACCACAGCACGGTCACATGACTTCACGTCACCACCGCTAAGCTAAAGGAGGCTAATGTTGGGCTATAAAGGAACTACAGCACGGTCACATGACTTCACGTCACCACCGCTAAGCTAAAGGTGGCTAATGTTGGGCTATAAAGGAACGACAGCATGGTCACATGACTTCACGTCACCACCGCTAAGCTAAAGGTGGCTAATGTTGGGCTATAAAGGAACTACAGCATAGTCACATGACTTCACGTCACCACCGCTAAGCTAAAGGAGGCTAATGTTGGGCTATAAAGGAACGACAGCATGGTCACATGACTTCACGTCTCCACCGCTAAGCTAAAGGAGGCTAATGTTGGGCTATAAAGGAACTACAGCACGGTCACATGACTTCACGTCTCCACCGCTAAGCTAAAGGAGGCTAATGTTGGGCTATAAAGGAACTACAGCACGGTCACATGACTTCACGTCACCACCGCTAAGCTAAAGGTGGCTAATGTTGGGCTATAAAGGAACTACAGCACGGTCACATGACTTCACGTCACCACCGCTAAGCTAAAGGAGGCTAATGTTGGGCTATAAAGGAACTACAGCACGGACACATGACTTCACGTCACCACCGCTAAGCTAAAGGAGGCTAATGTTGGGCTATAAAGGAACTACAGCACGGTCACATGACTTCACGTCACCACCGCTAAGCTAAAGGAGGCTAATGTTGGGCTATAAAGGAACTACAGCACGGTCACATGACTTCACGTCACCACCGCTAAGCTAAAGGTGGCTAATGTTGGGCTATAAAGGACCTACAGCACGGTCACATGACTTCACGTCACCACCGCTAAGCTAAAGGTGGCTAATGTTGGGCTATAAAGGACCTACAGCATGGTCACATGACTTCACGTCACCACCGCTAAGCTAAAGGAGGCTAATGTTGGGCTATAAAGGAACCACAGCACGGTCACATGACTTCACGTCACCACCGCTAAGCTAAAGGAGGCTAATGTTGGGCTATAAAGGAACTACAGCACGGTCACATGACTTCACGTCACCACCGCTAAGCTAAAGGTGGCTAATGTTGGGCTATAAAGGAACGACAGCACGGTCACATGACTTCACGTCACCACCGCTAAGCTAAAGGTGGCTAATGTTGGGCTATAAAGGAACTACAGCATAGTCACATGACTTCACGTCACCACCGCTAAGCTAAAGGAGGCTAATGTTGGGCTATAAAGGAACGACAGCATGGTCACATGACTTCACGTCACCTCCGCTAAGCTAAAGGAGGCTAATGTTGGGCTATAAAGGACCTACAGCACGGTCACATGACTTCACGTCACCACCGCTAAGCTAAAGGTGGCTAATGTTGGGCTATAATGGAACTACAGCACGGTCACATGACTTCACGTCACCACCGCTGAGCTAAAGGAGGCTAATGTTGGGCTATAAAGGACCTACAGCACGGTCACATGACTTCACGTCACCACCGCTAAGCTAAAGGAGGCTAATGTTGGGCTATAAAGGACCTACAGCACGGTCACATGACTTCACGTCACCACCGCTAAGCTAAAGGTGGCTAATGTTGGGCTATAATGGAACTACAGCACGGTCACATGACTTCACGTCACCACCGCTAAGCTAAAGGTGGCTAATGTTGGGCAATAATGGAACTACAGCACGGTCACATGACTTCACGTCACCACCGCTAAGCTAAAGGAGGCTAATGTTGGGCTATAAAGGAACTACAGCACGGTCACATGACTTCACGTCACCACCGCTAAGCTAAAGGCGGCTAATGTTGGGCTATAAAGGAACTACAGCACGGTCACATGACTTCACGTCACCACCGCTAAGCTAAAGGCGGCTAATGTTGGGCTATAATGGAACTACAGCACGGTCACATGACTTCACCTCACCACCGCTAAGCTAAAGCGACAGGGGAAGCAAACACAGATATCACCACACGTAGCTTTACGGAGCATTCACGGGACATCTCTTACCTTAGCTGTTATTCTCATCAAAAGTCGTGTTCAATGGCATTAAACAATAAAAACGCTGCTGAAGGTGAATCCATAGGTTAATCCAATGTGTCCGTGTCATTTACTCATAATATAATTACTGATAATCCATAATTCCATTTTTATGTCAAAAACTGAGTTTTCATATTAGCTGCTAATGATAGCCACCAGAGTGTATGACAGCTTCCTGTTTGGGCATTCTGGCTGCGCAGCACTCATTCACCAATGGGTAATTTTTAGATGGATTCTAGGACCGTCCCCTCGATTCTATTGGCTCTGACGGTTAAACAGAGATGTCAATCATCAACATCGAACGAGGGGGGCCAGAGATACGGCAAATCCACCCAAATGACCCCAGAAGTGGGTTTTTTCTAAACCTCTCTAAAAAGGTCAAATGTCACTTGTTTTGCATCAATCTTGATACAGGGTACTTCTTATATGTTATAGTTTGGATTCCTAAAGCTTTTAGTCTATCCCATCATCCAAGGGTGGTTTTCACTATAAGTAATGTTTGTGATTTTTTTTGGACGGATACAATCATTTCCAGTTTGTTACGATGTTCAATCTGAATTTACTTTAAAATAAAAAAAATCTATATTGATTCTGAATTTTCGACATCCAACTCACAGGTTTATCATTGCTGTGAGAAAAAATATAATTAATGTCCCCTTTTAGAAGATATAGTCAATTGTTCTGGGAATGCAACAGGTTAATACAGGGGTCATCACTGCTACTGGTGTCGATAGAGCAGGTCACAAATAGCAGTACATGACAAAGTGAAGTTAGACCATGTTTACCTGTGAGAGGAGGTGCTGGGCCTGTAGGCATACTTGCCAACCTTGAGACCTCAGAAATCGGGAGCATTTCCAAAACCACCGTGTGGGGCGGGGGGGGGGGGGGGGGGGTCGCTGGAGCAGGGATCGCCGGAGCTGTATTAGATTAACATTAACATGCTTATTGTAGTTGTAAGTGCACTGTCTAGCAGCCTGTAGCAGCATCCTTGATGGAGCGTAGTGTGGGCAGGAGAGGAGTGAGCAGAGGGTCGAGCTGTCGATTCTTGTTCAGTTTTCTGTGACTATCTGCCTCACCCTCTCAGACGTTCAGTTGCGCGCGCTACTAAAGAGACGCGCTACCATGGAAACCAAACAATGGTGTAGCTGTATTACAGTCCGAGTGGAAACAGTCCTGAGTAAATCTGATTTTGTCAGAAATGACCCCGGGAGGAAACCGGGAGGGGGCAATGAAATCGGGAGTCTCCCGCGAAAATCGGGAGGGTTGGCAAGTATGGCTGTTACGGCCCGTCCACACTATAGCGTCGACAGCGTCGACAGCGTCGACAACTCCAATCTGCCCATTCACTTTGAAAGGGGTGACGTCACGTTGCCTCGCTTTTTTGCCGAACTGAATTGTGGGTAGCAGAGCGGTCGGTCTCCGCCGTCTCCGGCATCAGAAGTTGAATAGTAGCCAGCGCCAGCCAATCAAATCCCGTTTCTGAAAATCTGACAGCTGAAGCCGTAGCCAATCAAACCGCGTCTAAGCTGGGAGAGATATCCCGCCGTTCATTTCTATATTTCAAAAAAAGTCGGAGGAGAAACTAACTATCGCCGTAGCAACCACCCGGTTTTGTATGACCAGACCCTCTTCACCTCCCGGGACACAAACCGGAGGAACCAGCATGGAGGGAGGTGGCAGAGGCAGTGGGGGAAACTGGTAGGGTTTCGCCTGTTTGGGGAGTTTATATATATATATATATATATATATATATATATATATATATATATATTGCTCCCATAAAATCCCCGGGGTTTTTTGCTTTGTATGTCGGGGGCGGGAGATTCATGTGATTGGTTGTTGGTCGCGTTGCTCGAATAAAATCCCCAAGCTCCAGACACGCCCAGCTCCAAGCTTTTTCTGAAGCTGTAGTGTGGACGCTCCGTAGGAGTTGCTCATCGTGTTCTCTGAGGTGCATCAGAAGAAGCTTCTCTTCCTGGTCGTCTCATCATCAAAGTATTCAGCAGGAACCGACTTGTGATTGAAGCGTTGGGAGTTGCACACGCCTCTGCTCTGTCCAGTGGCTCCGGACTGACAGAGGAAGACGCTCTGAGGCCGGCCTTGTCCACGTTACCACGACACACGGGAAACGCTTGAGCTACGCAAATTCGGCTGTCTTCGCCGACACCGCGGTCCCATCTCGATGTCATCGTCCTACAATACGATAGCTACACGACGGCATTGCGAGTGGCCTTCCTAAGACAATCGGGCAGCTTCTTGTTTCCTTGGTATCGTCTTCATGAGGTGAGAAATGCCCGATGGCACCGATGATCACGATGGGCTTACGAAGGGCGACATGGACCCACGAATTCAACACGGAAATGAACCTTCGCGAGGTCTTTCGGCAATTTCTTGGCATACCATTGATTTTGCCACCGCTCACGAAGTTGCTGCCGGAGCCGGAGAAACCCCACCGGCGGTCCTACGACGGCTTGAGATGCCTCACGAACGGCCCGACGTCGTTCCGATCAGATGAAGAGGGACCAATGGAAACGTTGTCATGTTGCCGTTGGTCACCATGGAAACATTCATTAGCTAACAATGACATTATTGTTCTATTGATATAAAGGGAGGTCAGGTACTCTTTAAAGCAGCTGTTAGCTATGGGTACTTTCTACTGAAGGACACTTCAAAGCCTCTTTACTTTGACTTGAGTAAAGAAGTTTAGTCAGTACTTCTACTTTCATCAGAGTATTTTTAAACACGAGTATCTGTACTTCTACCTGAGTAAAGGATGTGTGTACTTCTGCTTGAGTAAAGGATGTGTGTACTTCTACCTGAGTAAAGGATGTGTGTACTTCTACCTGAGTGAAGGATATGTGTACTTCTACCTGAGTAAAGGATGTGTGTACTTCTACCTGAGTGAAGGATGTGTGTACTTCTACTTGAGTAAAGGATGTGTGTACTTCTACTTGAGTAAAGGATGTGTGTACTTCTACCTGAGTAAAGGATGTGTGTACATCTACCTGAGTGAAGGATGTGTGTACTTCTACCTGAGTAAAGGATGTGTGTACTTCTACCTGAGTGAAGGATGTGTGTACTTCTACCTGAGTAAAGGATGTGTGTACTTCTACCTGAGTAAAGGATGTGTGTACTTCTACCTGAGTAAAGGATGTGTGTACTTCTACCTGAGTAAAGGATGTGTGTACTTCTACTTGAGTAAAGGATGTGTGTACTTCTACCTGAGTGAAGGATGTGTGTACTTCTACTTGAGTAAAGGATGTGTGTACTTCTACCTGAGTAAAGGATGTGTACTTCTACCTGAGTAAAGGATGTGTGTACTTCTACTTGAGTGAAGGATGTGTGTACTTCTACCTGAGTGAAGGATGTGTACTTCTACCTGAGTAAAGGATGTGTGTTCTTCTACTTGAGTAAAGGATGTGTGTACTTCTACCTGAGTGAAGGATATGTGTACTTCTACCTGAGTAAAGGATGTGTGTACTTCTACCTGAGTGAAGGATGTGTGTACTTCTACTTGAGTAAAGGATGTGTGTACTTCTACTTGAGTAAAGGATGTGTGTACTTCTACCTGAGTAAAGGATGTGTGTACATCTACCTGAGTAAAGGATGTGTGTACTTCTACCTGAGTGAAGGATGTGTGTACTTCTACCTGAGTAAAGGATGTGTGTACTTCTACCTGAGTAAAGGATGTGTGTACTTCTACTTGAGTAAAGGATGTGTGTACTTCTACCTGAGTAAAGGATGTGTGTACTTCTACTTGAGTAAAGGATGTGTGTACTTCTACCTGAGTAAAGGATGTGTACTTCTACCTGAGTAAAGGATGTGTGTACTTCTACTTGAGTGAAGGATGTGTGTACTTCTACCTGAGTGAAGGATGTGTACTTCTACCTGAGTAAAGGATGTGTGTACTTCTACTTGAGTAAAGGATGTGTGTACTTCTACCTGAGTGAAGGATATGTGTACTTCTACCTGAGTAAAGGATGTGTGTACTTCTACCTGAGTGAAGGATGTGTGTACTTCTACTTGAGTAAAGGATGTGTGTACTTCTACTTGAGTAAA
>NW_027263309.1:0-30077 GCF_902827115.2 Pseudochaenichthys georgianus
GAGATTCAGAGATCCGGAGCAGGCCGACACCATCATCTCCCACATCAAGACCTCACGAAGCCTCCACATCATGTGCCACATCCCAGTCTTCTGCTGGATCTCTGCTTCAGTTCTGGAGGACATGTTGAAAACTGAGGGAGGAGAGCTGCCCAAGACCCTGACTGAGATGTACGTCCACTTCCTGGTGATTCAATCTAAAGTGAACGTCAAGTATGATGAAGGAGCTGAGACAGATCCACACAGGAGTCCAGAGTGCAGGATGAAGATGATGGAGTCTCTGGGAACACTGGCTTTTGAGCAGCTGCTGAAAGGCAACCTGATCTTCTATAAGTCCAACCTGACAGAGTGTGGCATCGATATCAGAGCAGCCTCAGTGTACTCAGGAGTGTTCACACAGGTCTTAGAGAGGTGAGAGGAACGTACAAGGACAAGGTGTTCTGCTTCGTCCATCTGAGCGTTCAGGAGTTTCTGGCCGCTCTTCATGTCATCTGACCTTCATCAAACTCTGGAGTCAACCTCATGGCCCCCTGGTGGTCTAAAGTCTTCAGACAAAAACCTAAACATGTTTACCAGAATGCTGTGGACCCAGGCCTTACAGAGTCCAAACGGACACCTGGACTTGTTCCTCCGCTTCCTCCTGGGTCTTTCACTGGAGACAATCAGAACCTTATTACACAACCTTCTGACCACCACAGACAGGAAGTGGCTCACAGACCATCCAGAAAACAGTGAAATACATCAAGAAAAAGATAAGAAAGAACCCGTCTCCGGAGAAAAGCATCAACCTGTTCCACTGTCTGAATGAAATGAATGATCGTTCTCTAGTGGAGGAGATCCAACGGTACCTGAGATCAGGAAGTCTCTCCACAGAGGAACTGTCTCCTGCTCAGTGGTCAGCTCTGGTCTTCATCTTACTGTCATCACAAGAAGATCTGGACGTGTTTGACCTGAAGAAATACTCTGCTTCAGAGGAGGCTCTTCTGAGGCTGCTGCCAGTGGTCAAAGCCTCCAACAAAGCTCTGTAAGTGAAACTACATTAACTAGGAACAGGTTTAGACATGATAATATAACTCTTTGTGTTCACTGCTGATCTTTCCCCAGGCTGAGTGACTGCAACCTGTCAGAGAGAAGCTGTGCAGCTCTGTCCTCAGTCCTCAGCTCCCAGTCCTCCAGTCTGAGAGAGCTGGACCTGAGTCACAACGACCTGCCGGATTCAGGAGTGAAGCTGCTGTCTGCTGGACTGGAGAGTCCGCACTGTGAACTGGAGACTCTCAGGTCAGAGTTCAGCCGATATGTGAACTGTCATTTCTATCGACTAATTTCCAGTTTGATCTAATTGGTTAATAATACATTTCGATTTTCATTCGGTTTGTTGTTTATTTTTGTTCTTCAAAACAATAAACCACAAAACCATGATAACAATCTGATTATATTTTAAGACAGAAGGCGTCACTTATCTACATCTCAAGGTATCTGACTGATTGACCAACAAAAACATGCACAGAAACAGATGTTATGATTTGACAAAAGAACTAGAAGAGATTGTATGATTGAAACCTTGCGCTCAATCACATTTATTATTAAAGGAATGTTGTTATGTATTAATTTATTTCAAGGGTAACTGGCTGCAAGCTGTCAGAGAGAAGCTGTGCAGCTCTGTCCTCAGTCCTCAGCTCCCAGTCCTCCAGTCTGAGAGAGCTGGACCTGAGTAACAACGACCTGCAGGACTCAGGAATGAAGCTGCTCTCTGCTGGACTGGAGAGTCCGCACTGTGAACTGGAGACTCTCAGGTCAGAGTTCAGATGATATGTTAACTGTCAGAGTGGTTTTGTTCAGCCATTTCTATCGACTCATTTACAGTTTTATCAAATTGGAATAATAATACATTTCAATTTTCTTTCGGTTTGTTGTTTATTTTTCTTCTTCAAAAAAATAAACCACAAAACCATGATAACAATCTGATTATATTTTAAGACAGAAGGCGTCACTTATCTACATCTCAATATATCTGACTGATTGACCAACTGTTAGAAAAATATCACTCGACACTAGTGTTGCACGGTGTACCGATACTTGAAAGGTACCGCGATACCCTGCCGTTAAAAACGGTACGATTCCTCCGTTTCATTAGTATCGGTACTTTAAGAATGACGGGGGAAAGTACTCCCGTGAAAAAGCGCCGTTTTAATAAGAGCCGTGTGTGTTCAGCGCTCTGCTTCCACTCCCTGCAGCCGTGACTGCAGTCCCGCTCCTCTCAAGCACGTTCTGTCCCCTCCCCTCTCTCGTGCACGCGGCCACGCGCTAGCTGCCAGAGCATGTGAGAAACGAGAAGCATAGCTGCAAGTGGGAGTGCAACTGCCGCTGCGCCTCGGCTTGTTGACAAAAAAGACGCCAGAAGTCTGTGAACGGGCCGTTCAGGTGTTCAGAGCAGAGCTCCCTGTCGGAGCGCAGAGCGTGATGTGCACTGAAAAGTTTTTCTGTCGCAATATTATCGTTGAGCAAACTTAACTAGCAAACTAGCATCACTATCTGCTAACGTTAGCTTTAGCCTTCGTTTTCTATTAGTTTTTTCCATAGGCTATAAATGGAGGTGGTATACGTATATATCTTGTACTTGAGTAAAAGTAGAAGTACCCAGGTCTTGTACTTGAGTTAAAGTACCAGAATGTAGGAACAATCCTGCAATCAAAATGATCCTCAAATAAAAGTACAAAAGTATTATCATCAAAATATAGTTAAAGTAGCGACAGTAAAAGTATAAGTACTCAGGTCTTGTACTAGAAGCACCAGAGTGTAAGAATACTCTGTTACAGTAAAAGTACTGCATTCAAAATGTTCCTCAAGTAAAAGTATTAAAGTAGCGACAGTAAAAGTAGTCATTGTGCAGATTGGTCCATTTCAGAATAATATATATGATATGTTTTATAATGATTGATCATGAAAGTGTTCTCAAAGCTGGTGGAGGTGCAGCTAGTCTGAAGTACTTTGTAGGCTGCAGGGTAGCTGGTGAAGGTGCAGCTAGTCTGAAGTACTTTGTAGGCTGCAGGGTAGCTGGTGAAGGTGCAGCTAGTCTGAAGTACTTTGTAGACTGCAGGGTAGCTGGTGGAGGTGCAGCTAGTCTGAAGTACTTTGTAGACTGCAGGGTAGCTGGTGGATTCACTCCAGGTGGAACTAAAGTCTGATTCAACACTTGGTTATATTTCACATCATTCATCCAGATCTGTAGAGTAACTAAAGGTATTAAATACATGTAGTGGAGGAAATGTACACCATGTACCTCTGAACTGTAGTGGATTAGAAGTACAAAGTAGCAAAAGAAATATTGAAATACTTAAATAAAGTACAATATCTCAAAATTGTACCCAAGTAGTACTTGAGTTTATGAACGTAGTTACTTTACACCAGTGGCTATAAAGATAGAAAGACTCAGCCTTGCACAGAGGCATGACAATAGATTTTCAAAATGCTCAACAGTGCTGCCAAAATGTTAAACTCACTGCTACACAATTAAAATAAATGCTTTTATATATATTTATATTAGATGTGACTCTTTGGCGTTTCTGTTCTTAGTAACTGCTGCTTTAGTTGTTCTGACTGCTAACATCCTGTTATTCCTAATTTTAAAGCCGATATTCCGTGGGGTCGGGGGGCTCGGATCCTTGTCACCTTTTTCATACCTGATGAGTTTGCATCCCTGATTATATTTAAGACTGTTTCCCTTTTTTTAAGAAAAGTATCGAAAAAGAATCGGAATCGCAATTCTTGACTTGGTATCGATATCGAAACCAAAATGTTGGTATCGTGACAACACTACTCGACACCAGGTTGAGAATCAATGATCAGGTTCTAATTTATTCTTGCAAGAAGGAGCAGAGTTAAATCACATACAAAGGCTTATATCGTCCAAAACACGGAGATAACAACAAAGTCGTAAATCGAGGTGGCGCTAATATCATCCACGGGTGTTGGAAAGGTGTCAGGATCATCTGCGACGTCTTCTGGAAAGAGTCACGTTCTTCCTTCACGCCTCACAGAAAAGAGATATTTAGGAGACAGCAAGTCTGTCTTCTCATAAATACCAACAACCTGAAATGCCCTGCCTCCTCCTATCACAAGAAGAGGCAGCTGCAAGGCCGTACACCGTTCAGAGTCACCCACAGTATCAGTGCATTAAAACAACCCAAAGAGTGGAGAAAACAGTATTTCTCCAACACCAACCCAAACATGCTCAGACAAACATGACAAAGAACTAGAAGAGATTGAATGATTGAAACTTTACGCTCAATCACATTTAATATTAAAGGAATGTTGTTATGTATTAATTTCTTTCAAGGGTAACTGGTTGCAACCTGTCAGAGAGAAGCTGTGCAGCTCTGTCCTCAGCCCTCAGCTCCCCGTCCTCTAGTCTGGGAGATCTGGACCTGAGTAACAACGACCTGCCGGACTCAGGAGTGAAGCTGCTGTCTGCTGGACTGGAGAGTCCGCACTGTGAACTGGAGACTCTCAGGTCAGAGTTCAGCTGATATGTTAACTGTCAGAGTGGTTTTGTTCAGCGCATTTCTTTCGACTAATTTCCAGTTTGTTGTTTATTTTTCTTTCTTTCAAATTCTCTTGGTAGATTGAGGTATTAATCTCAACAATATAGCTAAAATCAAGTATCAATTATTTCTCTGATTCATTAAGAGATGTTTCAGTAAAAAGGGTTTTCTCAAGGGGTCATGTATTCCACATTGCTCTGGAATTTCTACAGACAGCAAGGTGATATCCATTCAAGCTCTAATGATCCATATGCTAATAGACAGAGTTTCGTCTTGCCATCTTTCTTTTCATTATGCACTAAAGATTCTAACAGTTCTACTGCTAGAATCCTTTCAATTTAGATATTGCTTGTTACTAAGATTTAAATGCCCTCTTTTGCTCTATAAAATATCCGTTGGTACCATAGACTGTATATATAAATGGACGTAGTGTCCGTGACGTCACCCATAGGGTTCTGCAGAGTTGCCGTGAAGACCTTAGTGGGCGGAGTCGGCCACTAACGGCTCGACTGTGACGTCAGAGTCTAATCCCGCCTGCTCCAAATAAGGGCAAAGAGGCGGAGCCGAGGCGGGACCTGCTGCCGCCGAACTGGAAGTAAACAGAGCTAGCTCAGGCTAAGAAGCTAAGCTAACATGAAATACATGCATACCAAGTTACTGCCAACAGTGTCGTTCCCCTATATAACGTTACATTCATCAAATGAGACAATCTGCAAGAGAATTAGCTATATGTTGTTATTCTTAATGCTTGTCATTCACACGTTGAGAAAAGACGGACTCCACCGCCCGGACCTAACGGAGCCGCAGGGGGCTAGCTCCGGGACGCCGGCTGGAGCTAGCCCCTGCGGCTCCGTTAGCTCCGGCGGCCACCACTGGGATAATCGGGTCCCCTTTTAACATTTGCTCCCGTTTAGCATTACGGGCGTCATAGCCATGGACTATACAAGTCTGACCCAAGGCTGAATCATAAACTAAAATGTATATGTATGCATAAAGGGTTACGTCCTTAGCTGGCTAATAAGTAGCAAGCTAAGCTACCAAGCACACAAACACCTGCGAACGGGGTTAACATGTATAATATTATCATTTTAGACTTCTTGGAAGTTCTGTTAGTGCATTCAAGCGCACAGCACGACATTTTAATTGTCTGGTATTTGTAACAATATTCCCTAAAAGGCACAATCACCACGAACACGGCTAAAGCTGAAGGGTCAAGTACAGTACTATGACTAACGTTGTAGCCTCTATGGTTGTAGCCTAGCAGAGTGGACAAGTTGCTGTTAGCTGACAGTGAGGCATGTACGTGTCCATCAATGTGACCACGCCCTAATTTATGCAAACACTTTAAGACCTAATATAAATAAAAGGGTCGTGTTAGAAAACAATTCACTCACAGATCCATAATCATGAAGGTGGAATCTAACTATATCGATAATAATATTGATTGCATCCAGGGGTAGAAACATGTTTTTTTCTGCTGTGAAGTTGGGCATTTTAACATGGGGGTCTATGGAAACTGCTCCTTTCTGCAGCCAGTCCCTAGCGGCCCATGTATGAACTGCAGTGTGTGGCACTTCCGTGTTGGCTTCCCGGCTGTTCCCCAGAGTTTGCCGCTTGGTTGGTACACAACTCACCAAGACAAATTATAAATTATAAGATCTCACAAAAAGCCATCTTCTCCTGTGGAAGAAAGCACATAAACTGCCACGTGTGTGCGCAAAACATGTCATGTGATGTGAGACTGATCTCATCAACAGTGGATGGGTAGGCCGCAGTCATATTCCTATCTGATTCTAAACTCAGTTGGCTCGGGTGAACCGGTCCTCTCTTCTGGAGTGAAACTACGTTCCCAGAGATTGACGTCACTGTATCCAAACCTTCTGATTTAGTTTTAAGCTGACCCTTCTCTGGACTTCGCCCCTTTCTGGTCACCCATACACGATTTCTGAACTTAAACGGAAAAGGTGTGATAGTTAGATATGACCTGGGGCCTCATGTATAACGCCGTGCGTAGGATTCACGTGGGAAGGTTGCTTACGTAGAAAAATAGGTCCATACATTTTCCGCCACTTTCCGATTCACCAAACATTGCGCACCGGCGAGGAAAGTGCGTACAGCACTTCCTACGCCGGTTTCCCTTACTTTCACGTAACGCCCATATTTGCCTATAAATAGTCAAAGAAACGCCCATTCATTCATTCATTCTGATGTTGCCTTTAAACTGTGGGTTTCTTCTCTGGAAGTGTTTCCTTGTAAGATGTGAGGGTCTAAGGACAGAGGGTCTAAGGACAGAGGGTCTAAGGACAGAGGGTCTGAGGACAGAGGGTCTGAGGACAGAGGGTCTAAGGACAGAGGGTCTGAGGACAGAGGGTGTCGTATTGTCATACTCATATTCTGTACAAACTGTGAAGACCACTGAGACAAATGTAACATTTGTGATATTGGGCTATAAATAAACATTGATTGATTGATTAATTGATTGATTGATTGATTGATTGATTGATTGATTTATTGATTGATTGATTGATTGACAAGGGCTTCCCAGTTTGGCTAGGGGAATAAAAGCCTACTTTAGCTTCTTTAACAGACAGCAATATCCGATATAATATAACCCTCAGTCCGGTGCAATAGTATCAAATGTTAGGGGTGTAACGGTATCCGTATTCGTCCCGTACGGTCACGGTTCGGCACATGCAGTCACACGGCGAATACGCCTTTTTTTACGAGTGGGAAAAAAGTCTGTCACTCAGGGCAGTATTACACTATATATAATCCAGGGGGCGGTATTGCGCCTAAAAGCCAGCTGCCCGTAAATAGCAAATGAAGAACAAGAACAAAACACAACAAAACGAACACAATACATGAAGAAGAAAAGTTATCTATGGCGAGTTCACACAACACACAGGAGCTAGAAGACCCACCTGCTTCTTTTAAATCAGCTGTGCGGGAACATTTCGGGTTCCCTGTGGACTACAACAATGATGGGGTGGACTACAACAATGATGGGGTGCGAGTTGTGGATCGGACGAGGACGGTGTGTCGGCGTTGTTCGACAGCGGTGCGGTATGCTAGTGGTAACACGTCAAACATGCTCAGTCACATCCGAGTCAGTCTCAGTCCGCAGCGAGAGGGTTTTCTCGACGGCAGGTGACATAGTTACCGCCAACAGATCTGCCCTCACTGCTGACAACGTAGACTAACTCATCTTTCTGAAGAACAACTTGAAAATAGAGCAAAGCTTGAGTACCTTTATTCAGGCATAATAGCCTCACACACTCATAGTTAATTACACATGTTAGACATTGCTCCTAAAGGGACAGATTCTATTTTGTTTTATATTTATCATTGTATTTATTTTATATGTTGACATCAGGAGATGTTATACAGTTCTGTATCTCCTTTTATTGATTGTGATTGAAACACTTTCTTATTATTTATTTTAATATTATCAAGACATTCTTTTTAGTTGTTCAGCTTATTTAACCTTTTAGTTTGACATCAGCCATTATAGATAATATGGCCATCTGAGTGTGCGTGTTACTGTTTGTGGTTTGTTTTTAACTGTGTAATACAGTTAATGATTCCAAATGTTAGAGTTCCTTATTTTCATACCAAAACTTGCACTACTGTTACAAATAAATAACAGCGAAAAAAAATATGCATTTCGGACTTTTTTTTACTTTTCCTTGTTGTACCGAAACCGTACCGAACCGTGACCCCCAAACCGAGGTACGAACCGAACCGTGACTTCTGTGAACCGTTACACCCCTATCAAATGTAATTACTATATTTTAGGTTTAAATATATATTCTAGGATTTGGGTAGGTATTTTAACAAGACTTTCAGCCTGTATTTTGCTGATTGAGACTCGACCGTTGTCACTAGGCCGTTTTGGTTCTTGTAGCTTAACTCTGTAAAAGTACGACTTCCCACAGAGTCCCACAGTTGGGCGCCATGTAAGAGTCGGGAGGAGCTGATAATTTATTCCGGCAAATTACTCTGACCTACTAATTAACCTAACCGAAGTTATTGAGTCTATGTAAGTTTGCTGCTTGGCTCAGATCCACCAACGTCAGCAAGATCTCACCTCTATGAACTCCTGAAGAACCAGGTTCCTCACAGATTGACGGAGTTAATCATCCACACACATGTAAGAGGTCAGCTCCTCACAATGATCAGATTGAATTCCGACAGAACCCAAAGGGATTTCCTCATGGATCGAAGTTTTTAAAAACTTTCATCCAACCATTCACTCCACAGAGATTTAAGCAATAGTTACCAAGTTTGAGAGAACCTTACCGAGGCGAAAACACACTTCTCCAGGGAGAGGGCCTACCCGGAGAGAGTATACCAGGGGAACCCCCCCCCTCTCTAGTTTGCTCCCTCTCTGCCAGTGTCTTTATGCTCAAAGACAGGATAGAAAAACCTAAGACCCCTCCTCCATACCCATATTTGTGGAAACTGGGCATGGCCTCTGATGTACAGGACCGGACATGACCGGACATATTCTATGGCTATGTCATAAGACACACCTTCCCATGTTTGTGTAAAAAGGACATGACCCCTACTCTGCAGGACTTGCAAAATATTATTCTCGGCTATGACATAACCACCTTTTTGAGGCCTCAGTGTTTTTCTCCTTAAGTCAGGAGCCCCCCTCCCTGCTGTGAGGGGAGAGGGAAGAAACTGTCTCTCTCTTATCAGTGACACCCATAAACCATAATAGGTCTCACACTCAATTTAACAAACCACTTGTGTTTTGTTTATACTGTAAATATAGAAAATCATAAAATATGAAGCATTTTCATTGTGGGTTATTAGGGGTGTAACGGTTCACAAACATTTCGGTTCGGTACGTACCTCGGTTTTTTGGTCACGGTTCGGTTCGGTACGTTTTCGGTACAGCAGAATTTTTTTTCACAAAACAAAACATATATATATATATTTTTTTTTATTATTATTAAACTGTGAATAATGTATTCACTCAAATAAATGCAAAATATAATAAAATAAACATTAAGGTGCAGCATTTTACGGAGCCCCTAAAGGGACATGGAAAAAAAAAAAAAAGAGAGAGACAAAAAAAAATAAAGTCAGGATAACGGATTCGTTTCTCGTGCGCACGAGAAACGCATCCGTTATCCTGACTTTATTTTTTTGTGAGAAAGTTACCGATGCACCAAGGAGGAAGTGGAACACGAGACAACCATTTCATTGCAGACTTTTATGTTTACGTGGGGAAATGACAGTGCATACATTATTTGAGATATATTTTGAAGTCAGACTTAATTGTATGGACATTTCGGCCAGGGGTGTAGAGCTATTGGTTTAAGCACCGGATTGGCAAAAAACAGGAGAGTCTGTAAACCAGTCTGCTTTATTGATCTATGAATTATGTCCGTGACTCTCAGAGTACCTGCTGCCCCGCAGCTATCACTCTCACACACACACACACACACACACACACACACACACACACACACACACACACACACACACACACACACACACACACACACACACACACACACACACACACACACACACACACACACACACACACACACACCGCCGCCCACCCCGCCCGTTGACAGTTTACGTGGGCTGGGCTGGGTGCGAGTACCGGGCTGATTTTTAGTCCCAGTCCGCCCATAGCTGTTCAATGAAGGTAAACACAGTGTAGGCGGTGCGTAAAAGCTCTTTGAGCACTGGTGCTGCTCTTCTCTGAGTTACACCTCCCGCTGCCTCCTGGAGTGACCACACACCCCTGGCCGAAATGTCCTTAAAGTGAAGTCTAAGTACGATATCTCAAATAATGTATGCACTGTCATTTCCCCACGTAAACATAACAGTCTGCAATGACATGGTTGTCTCGTGTTCCACTTCCTCCTTGGTGCATCGGTAACTTTCTCAAAAAAAAATAAAGTCAGGATAACGGATTCGTTTCTCGTGCGCACGAGATACTAACCCGTTATCCTGACTTTTTTTTTTCTCCCTCTGTTCTTTTTTTTTTTTTTTCATGTCCCTTTAGGGGCTCCGTAGGATTTCGATGAACTGAAATAATCTGTATTTGAACTTTACTGTACGAGTACTCACAAAACATAAACTATTAGTTTTGGGTTTTTAATTATTATTAAACTGTGAATATTCACTCAAATAAATACGAAATATAATACATAAAACATTAAGGTGCAGCATTTCGATGAACTGAAATAATCTGTATTTGAACTTTACTGTACAAGTACTCACAAAACATAAACTATTAGTTTTGGGTTTTTAATTATTATTAAACTGTGAATATTCACTCAAATAAATACAAAATATAATAAAATAAACATTAAGGTGCAGCATTTCGATGAACTGAAATTATCTGTATTTGAACTGTACTGTACTAGCACCTAAGCAGCCAGCTTGACATTAGGACTTGCTTGTCATTGTATTTTCATGTTGTTTAAAGAAAGATGAACTTGTCCACATTGCTTGCCGAAAGGGCAGATCTGCTGGCACTAGCAATGTCTCCTGCTGTGGAGAAAACCCTCTCGCTAGGGACAGAGGTAGCAGATACAGCCAGGTAGCGCTTTGCTAACATGGCAACATAAGGATATTTGGCGTTTGTAATAGCTTTGGCTCGGTCTGAACTTTTTGCAAGTGGTGGAGGCTAAATGCTAGCGGGAGTTGGGTTTGCACTTCAGTCTTTTTTCTTTTGGTACCGGTTATATTCACGTTCGGGTGATGCCTTTTCAAGAGTGTGCAAGTTTGATGTATTGCCAGCCGCGTAACCAATTTTAGTTGAACAATGCCGACAAACAGCTTTGGTTTGGTCCACCTGTCTTTGTCCGTCATCCTTGTTCGTAACTGCGAAACCAAAATGTTCCCAAACCGGAGACTTCAATGATGCTGGAGGATTTTCGAGCTCAACTTTATCTGCGTTCGCCATTAATTTTCGACAGTTCCTCAAATTACTGACTAAATTTGAACGCATCCCTCTGACCAGCTCTCATAGCATGCCCTCTCATCCAATGAAATTACTTGCTCGCTCTATGACGCGATGAGCCCAATGTGAGGAAATTACTCTGAATGCTGCGACACAGCACCTGAGATTACTTCCAAGAAGTTGTTCACGTTCTCAATTTTTTACGTTCAACGTTATATTCGTTCGGTACACTTCGGTACACACGTGTACCGAACCGAAGGGCCCGTACCGAATAATTTCGGTACGGGTACGTGTACCGTTACACCCCTATGGGTTATACAAGAATATAATTGACTATATTTGATTATAACTAACTTTCGTTTTAATTATTCAACCTGATATGGAGATCTCAACATTTGACAAAAGAACTAGAAAAGATTGTATTTTCAAACTTTGCGCTCAATCACATTTAATATTAAAGGAATGTTGTTATGTATTAATTTCTTTCAAGGTTAACTGGCTGCAAGCTGTCAGAGAGAAGCTGTGCAGCTCTGTCCTCAGTCCTCAGCTCCCAGTCCTCTTGTCTGAGAGAGCTGGACCTGAGTAACAACGACCTGCCGGATTCAGGAGTGAAGCTGCTGTCTGCTGGACTGGAGAGTCCACTCTGTGAACTGGAGACTCTCAGGTCAGAGTTCAGCCGATATGTTAACTGTCGGAGTGGTTTTGTTCAGCCATTTCTATCGACTCATTTACAGTTTGTTGTTTATTTTTCTTCTTCAAAACAATAAACCACAAAACCTTGATAACAATCTGATTATATTTTAAGACAGAAGGCGTCACTTATCTACATCTCAATGTATCTGACTGATTGACAAACACAAACATGCACAGAGAAACAGATGGTATCATTTGACAAAATAACTAGAAAAGATTGTATGTTGAAACTTTGCACTCAACAGGCGCGGTTCTAGGGGGGGCAGGGGGGGGGGCCACTGCCCCCTAACACTGATTTTGGACCCCCCTGTGGCCCCCCCCTAAAAATGAAAAAAAAGTTTATGATTAAACGATTTCTTGGCTGACGGAATAGGCGGAAGTAATGATATTTGTCATTCTAGTCGGACCCACTAGAGCAGGGGTCTCCAACACGTCGATCACGAGCTACCGGTATCTCGCAAGCCCTCAATAGCCCCCACCTTACAAATATGTTTTTTTGTTTTTTAACGCAAGCCGTCATCGCCACGGAGGAGCACACAGCCTCTGTGAACGAGCGAGACAGAGAGAGAGAGCTGGAGAGAGCACACCTTTATCTATTTAATGTGTTGTAAAAAATAAAGAAATCATTCCAATGTGTAATATAGGACAGTAAAAAAAAAAACAGTTTGAAAGGTGAGTGATTAGTAAAATATGCATAAATAAAAAGAAAGAATACTAACTAGGTAACATAAGATAAGAATAAACTAGTTTAAATGATTTGTTATTGGTTGTGATCATATTCTAAAGATGTTTGGATTATTGAAAAGCATACAGCTCCCTTCCGTCTGAGTGCTGAGAGCTGCTTCCATACGTTCAGGTTGTGCTCAAAGTGCTCCAGATTGATGCTTTCACTTCAAACATTTAAACAAATATCTTCGCGGGGCTGCATGCCCCCGGACCCCCCTAGAGGAGGTTAGGTCCACCCCCAAAATAAAGCAGGTTAAAATAATTTAATTGCATACATTTTCTTTTAGTAAACACTGAAAACGGGTCCCACAGACCCACACAGCACACAAAGGTAAGCGCATAATAACGTGTAACAAATACCAATAACTGTATTGCATTGTTTTCTTATGCGCAATTACTTCATACTGTCTTTGTCTTTTTCATCCTGCATTTATTGTGCCCCCGTCAGAAAATAACTGGCCCCAGCCTGGCCCCCCGAGTCAAATTGGTCTAGAACCGCCACTGGCGCTCAATCACATTTATTATTAACCTGTTTAGCCCGAAGGCCTCCGCCCGCGTGGCTGCATGTTTTTTTTCCACAAAACTGTGTCTTAGAGCTTCTTAACATTTGAAAACCTATTAATCTGTCATACCCACTTAACGGGAAAAAACTCAGCTAACTGACGATACAAACCATTTTTACCGAAACAAAACACAAGTCTCACAAATAGTCTAAATGAGCCCTGAGTGAAAAAATGCTAACACACTTAGCACAGAACTCACGGTAAAATACCTTTATTACTTATCGGATCTGCAAAAACAAGATATCGATTAGCAAGCGGAGATTCCACAGATTGCAGAAATATAAGTATTATCACTGAGCGATCAAAACTCGTGACAGGGGAAGCAAACCCAGACATCACACCACATAGCTTTACGGAGCAAACACGGGACATTGTCTTACCTTAGCTGTTATCGATCCAAAGTTGTGTTCAGTGGCATTGAAACGAGAAAAACAGGGCTGAAGGTTAATCCAATGTGTCTGTGTCACTTTGAAATGATTACTGACAATCCATCATCATATTTATGTCAAAAACTGAGTTTTCATATATAGCTGCTATGATAGCTATGACAGCTTCTGGTTCCTGGGCATTCTGGCTGAGCAGCACTCATTCACCAATGGGTAATGTTTTTATGGATTTTAGGAAGTTCCCCTTGATCCTATTGGCTCTAACGGTTAAAACGAGGTGTCAATCATCAAAATCGACCGAAGGGGGCCAGAGATATGGAAAATGCACCCTAATAACCCCGGAAGTATTTTTCTTTTGCTAAACCTCTCTAAAAAGGTAAAATGTCTCTTGTTTTGCATCAATCTTGATACAGGGCACTTTCATATGTTATAGTTTGGATTCCTAAAGCTTTTAGTCTCCGATCATTCAAGGGTGGTTTTCACTATAAGTAATGTTTTTTTTTTGGACTGACACTATAATCTACATTTTTTTACTGTGTTCAATCTGAATTTACTTTAAAATAAAAATATTCTATATTGATTCTGAATTTTCTACATCCAACTCACAGTTTTATCATTGCTTTGAGAACAAAGATTATTAATTTATCCCTTTTAGAAGATATGGTCATTTGTTCTGGGAATGTCATTTTCGAGCCTGAGGACGAAAAACAGGCTCAGGGCTGAACAGGTTAAAGGAATGTTGTTATGAATTGTGTTATGTATTAATTTCTTTCAAGGTTAACTGGCTGCAAGCTGTCAGAGAGAAGCTGTGCAGCTCTGTCCTCAGTCCTCAGCTCCCAGTCCTCCAGTCTGAGAGAGCTGGACTTGAGTAACAACGACCTGCCGGATTCAGGAGTGAAGCTGCTCTCTGCTGGACTGGAGAGTCCGCACTGTGAACTGGAGACTCTCAGGTCAGAGTTCAGCTGATATGTTAACTGTCAGAGTGGTTTTGTTCAGCCATTTATTTCGACTTATTTCCAGTTTGATCAAATTAGAATAATAATACATTTCAATTTTCCTTTGGCTTGTTGTTTATTTTTGTTCTTCAAAACAATAAACCACAAAACCATGATAACAATCTGATTATATTTTAAGACAGAAGGCGTCACTTATCTACATCTCAATGTATCTGACTGATTGACCAACCCAAACATGCACAGACAAACAGATGGTATCATTTGACAAAGGAACTAGAAGAGATTGTATGATTGAAACCTTGCGCTCAATCACATTTAATATTAAAGGAATTTTGTTATGTATTCATTTCTTTCAAGGGTAACTGGCTGCAACCTGTCAGAGAGAAGCTGTGCAGCTCTGTCCTCAGCCCTCAGCTCCCAGTCCTCTAGTCTGAAAGAGCTGGACCTGAGTAACAACGACCTGCAGGACTCAGGAGTGAAGCTGCTGTCTGCTGGACTGGAGAGTCCGCACTGTGAACTGGAGACTCTCAGGTCAGAGTTCAGCTTTTTATTGTCAAGCAGTTCAATTACTTTCATCCTATGTTGCAAATGTATTATCTTTTCAATTTACACACGGCATCTATTGCACATCTGTCCGTCCTGGGAGAGGGATCCCTCCCTGAGGTTTCTCCCATTTTTCCCTTTAAACTGTGGGTTTTCTTCGGAAGTTTTTCCTTGTACGATGTGAGGGTCTAAGGACAGAGGGTCTGAGGACAGAGGGTCTGAGGACAGAGGGTCTAAGGACAGAGGGTGTCGTATTGTCATACTGATATTCTGTACACACTGTGAAGACCACTGAGACAAATGTAACATTTGTGATATTGGGCTATATAAATAAACATTGATTGATTGATTGATCCAGCTTTTGGTTCATGTTGATGAAGATGGTCCACCTCTGTATGATTTTCCTGCTGACGTGACTTTTTAAAGCACTGAGTTGACTGTATTCCCTGGTTCCAGTCTGTCAGGCTGTCTGGTCTCAGAGGGAGGCTGTGGTTCTCTGGCTTCAGCTCTGAGCTCCAACCCCTCCCATCTGAGAGAGCTGGACCTGAGCTACAATCATCCAGGAGACTCAGGAGAGAAGCGGCTGTCTGCTGGACTGGACGATCCACTCTGGAGACTGGACACTCTCAGGTATGGACACACAGACTGTCTTCCATCATGAAGGACGTCTAATTTCCCTTGATTATGTTCACAGCAGTGAGTTAACCTCGAAGTCTTATTACATGGAAACAGCCATTCAGTCCAAACATCAGAACCACTGGTTTCCTTGTTCTCGGGAGGAAAATGATGGTCAGTTTCTTCTTCTTCTTCTTCTTATCGGAACTTATCGAGAGCAGATTAATGCTAAACGAGGAATATATCGCGGATCACTGTGTCTGGCGTTCCTCCGTTCATCCCGAATGAGGCGCTGGAACGGGAAATTAAGTGTTTCGGTAAGTTTGCCAGTAATCTCCGCACTGTTGCTCTGGGGTGTAAGGATGAAAAGTTAAAACATGTCCAATCTCTGCGGAGACAGGTTTTCATGTTTCTGAATCGTCCCACTCAGACACTGGATGTGTCTTTCCGGGTGAGGCACGAAGAGGGTTTTTATATGCTTTATGCGAGCTCAGGGAACGTAAAGTGTTTTGAATGCGGGGAGTCGGGTCAGAAACGTGTTGCATATCCACAGAGACGGCACGCCGCTCTGCCGGGTGCGGCTGAGACCGGGGCGGCCGAGCCCGGGGCCCGCTGGGGCAGCCGAGCCACCGGCCACCGGGGCAGCCGATCCCGGGGTTTCCCCGACGTCGGCGGTGCCTGCTACAGGACAACGATTTGGACGCGATGAGCAGTGCTAGTGGAGCATGCGCACGCGCGTGAGCTGCGAGCACCAGAGCCTCGCAGCGGCAAAACTGAGGCTCTGTGGTAAACTGTGGTAACATGAAGAGCCGTTTGGGAGCCAAAACAGCCGGCGCTTTAAGAGAGCTGAGCCAAATGATCTGGCTCACTAATGTAAAAAGACAGTATCTATAAGGGACGGCTCAAGTAAAAATTCAAGCACCCCCCCACCACCCCAGCAGGAAACGGGTTGTATGGTCCAAGGAGGAAAGAGTGATAGAACCGGGGTAAAGCAAAGAAAGTGTCCGACAATAGTGACTTGTGAGGCGGCCAGAGAGTCTGTCATCTCTCGGTCCTATCCTCCAGGCAACGCGGTGGCCAGAACTGGGTGAAACAGACCAAAAAGTTAAAAAATGACTTTAAATTCATCCATGAAAAAATGCAGGAAAATGAAAAAATGTGTCTAATGTGAAAATAGTGCCTCATAATGCGGGTAGAGTCCCCTGTCAACTCCCCTCACATTCCTCCAGAGTCACAATTTGCCAGAGTCAACTTTTGTGAGGACCAGGGAAAAGGGGTGAAAATGAGTAAAAAAAGTGTCCCAAAATAGTGCCTCAAATGTGGGTAGAGTCCCCTGTCAACTCCCCTCACATTCCTCCAGAGTCACAATTTGTCAGAGTAATTTTGTTGACAACCAGGCAAAAGGGGTGAAAATGTAAAAATGTATCCGAAAATAGTCCCTCATAATGATGGTAGAGTCCACTCAAACTCCCCTTACAAACTCCACAGGCACATTTTCAAAGTTAAAGTTCTGTTAGAACCAGGCTGGGGGGTCTTCAGGCACAAAATCTATCCGAGCCAAAGTGCACATGGAGTGGATACATTCCTCCAGCCGGTTTTTTTCTGAGTGCACCCAAAAACCGGGTTTCCGATTTCGTGCAGATGGTAGTCTGAAAAGTATGAATGAATATTTTTGAGAAACGTTGTTTCCCCTACTCCGTTGTAAGTTGCGACGGAGAAGTGGAAAAGTGTCCGGGGCTTTGGTCCAAAGCGCCGAAGGGTTGAGATTTCCAGAGCCCCTCCAGAGCACTTTTTTAAAACTTCATTTTTGATTATTTTAAGATGATATTAACCGTTTTCTTCACTTTTTTCTTATTTCCACGGGTGGGGGCACATGGCAGGCCGCCTATGAGCACCCAAATTCGGCCTGGAACCTCCAGGATTTGTGGGCTAAGCTCCATAAACTTACAAAATCACCCAGAAATTTCACTTTTCTAGCCCAATAATACAAAAACATTTAAATAGTAAAAAGTACAATTGTGCTCCGCATTACCCGGAATTTGATTTATATAGCCC
The DNA here is from genome assembly GCF_902827115.2 of Pseudochaenichthys georgianus. Lineage (NCBI taxonomy): Eukaryota > Metazoa > Chordata > Actinopteri > Perciformes > Channichthyidae > Pseudochaenichthys > Pseudochaenichthys georgianus. The sequence goes on from NW_027263309.1 coordinate 18,010, forward strand.
CATGATAGTGATTACAAATTATTTTCATGGAAAAACTCTCACATCATGATATACTCTGTGTGATACTCTCACATCTTGATATACTCTGTGTGATACTCTCACATCACATCATGATATACTCTGTGTGATACTCTCACATCACATCATGATATACTCTGTGTGATACTCTCACATCACATCATGATATACTATGTGTGATACTCTCACATCTTGATATACTCTGTGTGATACTCTCACATCATGATATACTCTGTGTGATACTCTCACATCACATCATGATATAGCTGAATGTGTTATTGGCTGAGTGGAAGCTGCTTGTAGCTCCAGAGACCAAGTCAGTGTGTTGCTGAACTAATGATGATGACAAAATGATTTGAATCAAATTGTTAGCGCTCAAATGCATTGCAATGACTTTGTTGAAAACTAGAAAGTGAAATGTTAAACTGGAAGAGTAGGAAAAATAGTGAAGAAGCTTAATATTTAAAAGAAAAGGTTTAAAAAAGGTATAACAACATGTGTAGCCTCAATGTCCTGAAATAGCTGAATACGTTAATAGTTGAATGGTTTGTAGCTGAAAGCAGGCTGAAGGAGTTACATATCAGATGTAAGTAGTAGTGAATGAATGTGTGTGTAAGCCCAGAGATCAAAGGTTACCATGGTGACAACGTTATCAAACACATGTGTACGTGAGCCCAGAGATCAAAGGTTTCCATGGAGATGTGCAGTGAAAGGAGAGCCTTTCCATTGTTCTGAATGAGAAATAAACCTCTTGCATTTCTAACTTTTCTTGAAAAAATAATACAAACCTCCAGTAGGTGAGCGTGTCTGCTCTGATTAGATGATGTCGATCTGCCCAGCAACACCATGGTTACCAACTGCAGCACTGAGTCCCATTAATCTGTTAAGCCCGAGAGACCCCGGTACCGGGACCCTCCCGCAACATCTTGCAGGAAACAGTGTCTGAGGGCATGTTCATTTAATAAACTATGAATGTTTTATATCCACGTAATGGGAAGAACTCATCTAACACAATGCTAACGCTGAGCCTCTGAATTAGCAACGAGCGAAAGATGCTAACAGATGACTGCACCGAAATGCACTCACAAAACCTTATTATTTATCCTTTCTGCACATCCAACACATCGATTCACATCGATAAATGCACGTTTTATTCAGTCGGATAATATCCACATGTCTACCCTACTTTTATCAGTAGAATCGATGGAAGATAGATAGCGTCACTGCACCACTCTCACCGCCGTTAGAAAGTAGCAAGCAACTGAAGCAAGTGCAATTATGGAGGGTGGAGATTTGGAGTATTTACTCAAACATAATTGTACTAAACTTCCGCTACAGCAGCAACAACAACAAATACAATCTGATGACAGGCCGATGCCCAAACGTAAAAAGACAGTATCTATAAGGGACGGCTCAAGTCAAAATTCAAGCACCCCCCCACCACCCCTGCAGGAAACGGGTTGTATGGTCCAAGGAGGAAAGAGTGATAGAACCGGGGTAAAGCAAAGAAAGTGTCCGACAATAGTGACTTGTGAGGCGGCCAGAGAGTCTGTCATCTCTCGGTCCTATCCTCCAGGCAACGCGGTGGCCAGAACTGGGTGAAACAGACCAAAAAGTTAAAAAATGACTTTAAATTCATCCATGAAAAAATGCAGGAAAATGAAAAAATGTGTCCGAAAATAGAGCCTCATAATGCGGGTAGAGTCCCCTGTCAACTCCCCTCACATTCCTCCAGAGTCAAAATTTGCCAGAGTCAACTTTCGTGAGGACCAGGGAAAAGGGGTGAAAATGAGTAAAAAAGTGTCCCAAAATAGTGCCTCAAATGCGGGTAGAGTCCCCTGTCAACTCCCCTCACATTCCTCCAGAGTCACAATTTGTCAGAGTAAGTTTGTTGACAACCAGGAAAAAGGGGTGAAAATGTAAAAATGTATCCGAAAATAGTCCCTCATAATGATGGTAGAGTCCACTCAAACTCCCCTTACAAACTCCACAGGCACATTTTCAAAGTTAAAGTTCTGTTAGAACCAGGCTGGGGGGTCTTCAGGCACAAAATCTATCCGAGCCAAAGTGCACATGGAGCGGATACATTCCTCCAGCCGGTTTTTTTCTGAGTGCACCCAAAAACCGGGTTTCCGAGTTCGTGCAGATGGTAGTTTGAAAAGTATGAATGAATATTTTTGAGAAACGTTGTTTCCCCTACTCCGTTGTAAGTTGCGACGGAGAAGTGGAAAAGTGTCCGGGGCTTTGGTCCAAAGCGCCGAAGGGTTGAGATTTCCAGAGCCCCTTCCCCGTGGGCACTTTTTTAAAACTTCATTTTTGATTATTTTAAGATTATATTAACCGTTTTCTTCACTTTTTTTTTCTTTCCACGGGTGGGGGCGCATGGCAGGCCGCCTATGAGCACCCAAATTCGGCCTGGAACCTCCAGGATTTGTGGGCTAAGCTCCATAAACTGACAAAATCACCCAGAAATTTCACTTTTCTAGCCCAATAATACAAATACATTTAAATAGTAAAAGGTACAATTGTGCTCCGCATTACCCGGAATTTGATTTATATAGCCCCATGATAGTGATTACAAATTATTTTCATGGGAAAACTCTCACATGATATACTCTGTGTGATACTCTCACATCGTGATATACTCTGAGTGATACTCTCACATCGTGATATACTCTGAGTGATACTCTCACATCGTGATATACTCTGAGTGATACTCTCACATCGTGATATACTCTGAGTGATACTCTCACATCACATCGTGATATACTCTGTGTGATACTCTCACATCACATCATGATATACTATGTGTGATACTCTCACATCATGATATACTCTGTGTGATACTCTCACATCACATCATGATATAGCTGAATGTGTTATTGGCTGAGTGGAAGCTGCTTGTAGCTCCAGAGACCAAGTCAGTGTGTTGCTGAACTAATGATGATGACAAAATGATTTGAATCAAATTGTTAGCGCTCAAATGCTTTGCAATGACTTTGTTGAAAACTAGAAAGTGAAATGTTAAACTGGAAGAGTAGGAAAAATAGTGAAGAAGCTTAATATTTAAAAGAAAAGGTTTAAAAAAGGTATAACAACATGTGTAGCCTCAATGTCCTGAAATAGCTGAATACGTTAATAGTTGAATGGTTTGTAGCTGAAAGCAGGCTGAAGGAGTTACATATCAGATGTAAGTAGTAGTGAATGAATGTGTGTGTAAGCCCAGAGATCAAAGGTTACCATGGTGACAACGTTATCAAACACATGTGTACGTGAGCCCAGAGATCAAAGGTTTCCATGGAGATGTGCAGTGAAAGGAGAGCCTTTCCATTGTTCTGAATGAGAAATAAACCTCTTGCATTTCTAACTTTTCTTGAAAAAATAATACAAACCTCCAGTAGGTGAGCGTGTCTGCTCTGATTAGATGATGTCGATCTGCCCAGCAACACCATGGTTACCAACTGCAGCACTGAGTCCCATTAACCTGTTAAGCCCGAGAGACCCCGGTACCGGGACCCTCCCGCAACATCTTGCAGGAAACAGTGTCTGAGGGCATGTTCATTTAATAAACTATGAATGTTTTATATCCACGTAACGGGAAGAACTCATCTAACACAATGCTAATGCTGAGCCTCTGAATTAGCAACGAGCGAAAGATGCTAACAGATGACTGCACCGAAATTCACTCACAAAACCTTATTATTTATCCTTTCTGCACATCCAACCCATCGATTCACATCGATAAATGCACGTTTTATTCAGTCGGATAATATCCACATGTCTACCCTACTTTTATCAGTAGAATCGATAGAAGATAGATAGCGTCACTGCACCACTCTCACCGCCGTTAGAAAGTAGCAAGCAACTGAAGCAAGTGCAATTATGGAGGGTGGAGATTTGGAGTATTTACTCAAACATAATTGTACTAAACTTCCGCTACAGCAGCAACAAAAATACAATCTGATGACAGGCCGATGCCCAAACTGGAGCTGTGTACAGCGAGGAACAAAGGAGCGAATCGAGCGTAAAACGTTAAAGGTCTCCTGATGTAGTGAATGAATGCTTATTAGAGTTTGGGCTGGCGAGTGCGTGCGGACCTGTCGGTTAGATAGCAGGCGTGTGTAAGTCCTGCATCTGATACAAATGTGTGTGAAATGATACCGGGTGCTGTAATCACTCGTCTGGTTACGTTATCACATTGACCACCACACCCCGACCCCAAAGAAAGGACGTATTATTGGCTTCCCCTCATTCTTTCCCCACGCCATGCTACTGGAAGTAAGGGGGATCAATAAGCATCTGCTCCCTCCTGCTCCCTTCGGACACATAGGATTTATTAGTATTATGATGAACATTGATAAATACTTTATTCGAACAATACGGTGTTCTGTTTTTCACATGTGTGTTTCTTCCTCCAGGCTGGACCACGGTGGAGAGCAGAGGTTGAAACCAGGTGTGAGGAAGTGTAAGTGTGGATCAGTCAGCTTCAGTGGCGGTTCTAGACCAATTTGACTGGGGGGGGGCAGGTGTCACGATTCTTGTGTTCTGTCACGTTTTTAGTTTTGTACGTCTTGTGATGGGTTTATTTTGCTGTTCGGTTCTCCCCGTCATGTTTTCCTGCTGGGTATCGTCTGGTCCCTCTCCCTGTGTTCCCTCCCTGTCGTTAGTTTCCCTGGTGCGTCTAATTGTCTGATTGTTTCTCCTCTCGTGATTACCCCTCCCTGTATTTAGTCTTGTCTCGTCCTGCGTTCAGCGTTGGTTCGTCTTCTGTTGGCGACTGAGTTCACCGGGGAGTGTTCTGTTCGTCCAAATTATATTATTATCCTTGAAATAAAGGTATTATCAGGGTTATCTGCATCTGGGTCCTGCTTGCTTCACTCAACCTTAACACCAGGCTGGGGCCAGTTATTTTCTGAGGGGGGCCCAATATATGCAGGACGAAAAAGACAGACAGTATGAAGTAATTGCGCATAAGAAAACAATGCAATAGTTATTGCTATTTGTTTCACTACACATTATTATGCGCTTACCTCTGTGTGCTGTGTGGGTCTGTGGGACCCGTTTCAGTGTCTACTAAAAGAAAATGCATGCAATTAAATTATTTTAACCTGCTTTATTTGGGGGTGGACCTAACCTTCTCTAGGGGGGTCCGGGGGCATGCAGCCCCTGCCCCCCCCCTAGAACCGCCCCTGGTCATCTTCTCTCTGGAGACACAGATGATGGAGGTGGTATTCATTCATTAGAATATGACTGATCTTGAAGCTTTATAGAAAGGACCACTAACAGAGAGTAAAGCCTTCAGGTGGGTCTGATGATAAACTGCTGTCTGTGTCTCTCATCAGATTCCTGTGAACTCACCCTGGACTCAAACACAGTATTCAGAAACCTCAAACTGTCTGAGGACAACAGGACGGTGACATATGTGAGGGACGAGAAGCAGCCATACCCTGATCATCCAGAGAGGTTTGAGTCCTGGCCTCAGCTGATGTGCAGAGAAGCTCTGACTGGTCTCTGCTACTGGGAGGTGGAGTGGAGCGGAAGGATTGTTATAGCCGTGACTTACAGAGGAATCAGCCGGAGAGGAGGCGGTGGGGACTGTTTGTTTGGAGGCAATGATCAGTCCTGGAGTCTGATCTGCTCTGATGATGGTAGTTACTATGTCAGGCACAATAAGATAAGAACAGACATATCCTCCTCCTCCTCCTCCTCCTCCTCCTCCTCTGGTAGAGTAGCAGTGTATCTGGATCATCCTGCTGGCTCTCTCTCCTTCTACAGAGTCTCCTCTGACACACTGACCCACCTCCACACCTTCAGAGCCACATTCACTGAGCCTCTCTACGCTGCCTTTGGGGTCGTGCTCTGGTCATATGACTCCTCACTGTCTCTGGCTGCGTCTCAGGTCGGTTAAATGGAATCCTTGCGTCCCTCACTTGCGTCGTTTCCCTGCGACTAGTCCCTCCCACCAGGGAAGCAAGGAGAGAGGAAAGGAAACCACGAGAAGCAGGGGAATGAGTTTTAAGAGCAATGGGACGTCCTTTCCTCCGGAGCGTCACGTGAAGCGACGTCCGTTTGTGATGACGCTGCACAGCTGATCGTCTGACAGCAGCTCTGTCCCCGTTATTTCCACACCAGTGGCGGAGCTAGGACATGTTCAGTGGGGTGGCCAGGATGGAACCAGTGATCATTTTGGGGTGGCATTGAAATCACTATTATATGAACATAAAACTACATCTCACTTTAAAATAAGGGGCTATTTAAGGCACCTACAACACACCTCTCCATTATTTGGGATTAAGTGGTGGAATAGATCAAATAATATTCAGTATATCTAACTATTTTTTTCGTATTCCCGCAGGCAAAGTATCAACGAAGCTACATTATACAAATGTAGTGCAATATACAGACTGTTTAGCTTCTGACCAGCAGCCCTATGAGCTCATTCTCTCAGTGTGTCATCAGGAACACAGACACATCATTTAAATAAGAGTTTTTAAATTCAATGATAGGTTAAGAATAAACCTCTTAAAGTAAATAACAATAATCAATAGCCCTTAACCCTGTAAGGCCCCCGGTTGTAATTTTACAACATTACTGGAAGCTATCCTAAAAAAGTCAGTAAATGTTTTGTTTTTTTAAAAGACTACATTTACAAAGTCAAGAGGTCCTTCTGTTCAGCCTCACGATGCTACTGGGTAGTCAATGTGTTATAGGTCCTGACCTCTGGAGCATACACAGCAGGGATTCTGGGCCCCATGGAAATACATCACGGCCCCACCACCAGGCCCAGGCCACGCCAACCAAGCACACTTACTGTAACCACACCTCCAGAACCCGACCCACTCATTGATGCTTTAAATAACTCTACCTGTACAGGCTTGCATCTATCTTCTAGTCCAATACTAATATTTACTGACACTGAGCTATGAAAATATAACACTTATGGGGGGACAGGGCTGCTGAGCCTAGAGATGGATCTGTTGGTCCTGGCACCAGGGGGAGGGACAACTGATTTAGTGAATAGCTGCTAAAAATGTACCTGCATTTACTAAATGTCAGCTAAAAGAGCCGTAAAATTAAAAACCTGTGTAGATATTAACAGCACTTAATGTCAGCTTAGTAAAAAAAACATAATTATTATTTACAATGGATGGACTACGCGTAGCTAACAGACACATTTGCACCACTCATAGACCACACCCACCTTTTCTTTGAGAAACTGGGAGACATGCTGTCGCCCTTTAGTCCCTCTCTCTTGTCTTTCTCTCCTTTCTTTTCTCTTCTGAAAGCCTGACTTTGTGAGTCGTTGAGACATCGCACACACGTAGTACTAGCATCCCAGCTCCTAACATGCTCTCACTCTGCTAGAAAGGGCCGTTTGGAGGCGGGACCAAACCATTACATGTAAATAGAGGGGGGTGTTCGAGGTTTTGGATAATTAACTTTTGGAAGAAAATAAGTTCAATGAATTGTAAGTTTAGTGAGTACATCATCGATATAACGTCCTATTAATGTTAATTCTTGATGAATGATGAAAGGTTACTTAAACATTGTTTTCTTAATGTTCTAAAATAGTTTGGTACACGTTACAACAAGAACGCGTTACAACAAGAACGCGTTACAACAAATGCAGGGTATTGTATGATTGTGAATCTGTGAAATGTTTTAAAAGAAACCTCCTTATTAGAGGAGGGAGAAGTACTCGAGTACTTGAGTAAAAGTAGAAGTATTTTTTAGTGTTTAAATACATAATAAACTCGTAGTGTATTATCCAATGGGAATGGACGCTCACATTGCCTTTAAGGGCATCCGACATAAACGATGACGTGCTTCCATGAGCGTCAAATATCGCCGCAGATGGGAATACATTGCAATCAGTTGAAAGCTATTTGCGTCCCTTTATGACGCTGAAGGAGGAGCGTCACAACTGCACGTCTCGGGACTCTGACCAAGCGTCGCTCCTGGACGCCACGGGAGTGAGAGTGTGTTGAAATGTCAGTAAACTTCCAAGTAATGCGAACATGTAAGCAAAGCATAAATTACAGCTACGTTGACGTTACTTTGAATCGCGGGGGTAAGCTGAACCGTTAGCAAGTAGCTATCGCTAGCCAGAGACATTAAATAAACACTTTGTCATACAATCTAAATGTTATGTTTTTTAGCGTTACTTGGTGATTTCAAAGAAAGCTCTCTGGGAAATGTTGACTTATGAAGATTATATCACCTGATATATAAGGGCCATGGGAAGTGGGGGGGCTGCATAATGAAATGAGTGTGTGTTATTTCACTGCTTGAGAGGTAATGTTTTCCTCGTTATTATTGATATTAAGGTAATTTACATGTATTGCTTGTATTGGCCAACTGTAAACCTACTGTGTACTATGCAGAAAATGTGTGTGTGCAGGAATGTGAGACAACGGACACCAGATGTGTTTGTTGCCCTCAAACTGAAGAGACTCTTTTTCCTTTCTGCCTCCTGGCTGGCTCGCGCTGATTCGCTGCGACAGGCTGTCGTTTTTATATCGCCCAATAGATGACCCCTTTGGGAGGAGCATCCACACGACTCCTGTTGTTTTTGTATGTAAGCCTGTGTGTCCTTGTGTCCGCTCTCTTTCCTCATGCCGTCAAGATGGTGGGTTCTCCCGGCACTGGGACTAGAACAGGGGGTACCTCCTGTGTATTGTATTGTTGTTTACCATTAAAGCAGATTATTGTTTAACCCTTATTCTGGTGCTCTGAATTCCTTCCTTTATAACTCTGACCCAGCTCACCAAAGGACACGCGGAGCCGAGGTGGGTTTCAGACCACTCAGACTCCAACACATACTGTCCGACATGAAGCTAGAAGCTACCTTACAGGACACAGTTGATCCTGAGTCCTGTCAGTTAAAGTGTTTCATAGTTAGCTTAGCTTAGCTAAGCATCAAACTAGCACTGAAATATATGGATGTTATGTGACAGTATTTCTGAGAAAAAGTCAGCTGAAATGGTGGCATAGTTGCCACTGCTTTACGTGTCGACAGCATGTTTGAACGTATTTGCAGCAGTACATGTGGCTGTTTGGCCACTGACGTTGCCATAACAACACCTGCATTTAAATGTGCAACCTCTTTTTGTGACAGATTTTTGCATGAAATTATAATTCTTCTGATTGATATTTCCTATTGACAGCTAGTTTCTATGTGAACATTATGAGATGGACAGCCAGCTAACAAGCTTTTTATACAAATACTTCAATCAAAGCTAATCCAGTGGGGCTCCTGAAAGGGGGCAAGGGACACTATGCTCCCAAATATTAAGCCTCCGCATCTTAAAATGTATATGAGCAAAAAATTATCTGCATTATCGGAAGCCTTTTTTCCTCATTATCATGTCAAATTGTACAGCTTTCCTTAGTGTTGAATGCAGAAAGACGACTATATTAGAGTATTAAGTGAAAATGACTATATTAAAGCGTTAAGTGAATATATTAAGTGAATTACTCAAACTGCATTTGTAGGAATGATTCTGTCCTATTGGCAGATAACTGCTCTATCAGTGATACAAGAGATGTACATTTAACTATTTTCAATTGGTTAGTATTACATGTTGTGACAGTGTAGTGACACTCATTTTAATGAAGACACATTTGTGTATCTTGAAATTCATTTATTTGACAGAGCTGGAAACTGATTGACTTACATACTTGTTTGTGTTTACCTAAACAGTCATCACAGACGAGCCAAACAGAATAGAGGATGAAGAAAGGGGAACAGGAGAAAGGGACACACAAGGAGATACAACAGACAAGAACGACCATGGAGACAAAAATGAACAGGAACACCAGAACAGACAAGAGTCAATGGGTAACATGACTGATTTAGGGACTGCAGATACAGAGCCAAGGCAAGTGAGACAACACCGCTTTCCGGCCAGCAAAAGAGATCAATTAAACCGCAAACAGCAAGTGATGAGGGAAGCTGCAAGAGATGAGGGAAGCAACAAGTGATGAAGGAAGCAGCAAGTGATGAAGGAAGCGGCAAGTGATGAGGGAGGCTGCAAGTGATGAAGGAAGCGGCAAGTGATGAGGGAAGCAACAAGTGATGAAGGAGGCAGCAAGTGATGAGGGAGGCAGCAAGTGATGAAGGAGGCAGCAAGTGATGAAGGAAGCAGCAAGTGATGAGGGAGGCAGCAAGTGATGAAGGAAGCAGCAAGTGATGAGGGAGGCTGCCAGTGATGAAGGAAGCGGCAAGTGATGAGGGAAGCGGCAAGTGATGAGGGAAGCGGCAAGTGATGAAGGAAGCGGCAAGTGATGAGGGAAGCGGCAAGTGATGAGGGAGGCGGCAAGTGATGAAGGAAACGGCAACAGATGAGGGAAGCAGCAAGTGATGAGGGAAGCCGCAAGTGATGAGGGAAGCCGCAAGAGATGAGGGAAGCAGCAAGAGATGAGGAATGCGGCAAGTGATGAAGGAAGCAGCAAGTGATGAGGGAGGCTGCAAATGATGAGGGAAGCGGCCAGTGATGAAGGAAGCAGCAAGTGATGAGGGAAGCGGCAAGTGATGAGGGAAGCGGCAAGTGATGAAGGAAGCGGCAAGTGATGAAGGAAGCGGCAAGTGATGAGGGAAGCTGCAAGTGATGAAGGAAGCAGCAAGTGATGAGGGAAGCGGCAAGTCATGAAGGAAGCGGCAAGTGATGAGGTAAGCGGCAAGTGATGAGGGAAGCTGCAAGTGATGAAGGAAGCGGCAAGTGATGAAGGAAGCGGCAAGTGATGAGGGAAGCGGCAAGTGATGAAGGAAGCGGCAAGTGATGAGGGAAGCTGCAAGTGATGAAGGAAGCGGCAAGTGATGAGGGAAGCGGCAAGTGATGAAGGAAGCGGAAAGTGATGAGGGATGCGGCAATTGAAGAAGGAAGCGGTAAGTGATGAAGGAAGCGGCAAGTGATGAGGTAAGCGGCAAGTGATGAGGGAAGCTGCAAGTGATGAGGGAAGCGGCAAGTGATGAGGGAAGCGGCAAGTGATGAAGGAAGCGGCAAGTGATGAGGGAAGCTGCAAGTGATGAGGGAAGCTGCAAGTGATGAGGGAAGCTGCAAGTGATGAAGGAAGCGGCAAGTGATGAGGGAAGCGGCAAGTGATGAAGGAAGCGGAAAGTGATGAGGGATGCGGCAATTGAAGAAGGAAGCGGTAAGTGATGAAGGAAGCGGCAAGTGATGAGGGAAGCTGCAAGTGATGAAGGAAGCGGTAAGTGATGAAGGAAGCGGCAAGTGATGAGGGAAACTGCAAGTGATGAAGGAAGCGGAAAGTGATGAGGGATGCGGCAATTGAAGAAGGAAGCGGTAAGTGATGAAGGAAGCGGCAAGTGATGAGGGAAGCTGCAAGTGATGAAGGAAGCGGCAAGTGATGAGGGAAGCTGCAAGTGATGAGGGAAGCTGCAAGTGATGAAGGAAGCGGCAAGTGATGAGGGAAGCGGCAAGTGATGAAGGAAGCGGAAAGTGATGAGGGATGCGGCAATTGAAGAAGGAAGCGGTAAGTGATGAAGGAAGCGGCAAGTGATGAGGGAGGCTGCAAGTGATGAAGGAAGCGGTAAGTGATGAAGGAAGCGGCAAGTGATGAGTGAGGCTGCAAGTGATGAAGGAAGCGGCAAGTGATGAGGGAGGCTGCAAGTGATGAAGGAAGCGGCAAGTGATGAAGGAAGCGGCAAGTGATGAAGGAAGCTGCAAGTGATGAAGGAAAGCGGCAAGTGATGAGGGAAGCTGCAAGTGATGAAGGAAGCGGTAAGTAAGGAAGGAAGCGGCAAGTGATGAGGGAGGCTGCAAGTGATGAAGGAAGCGGCAAGTGATGAAGGAAGCGGCAAGTGATGAGGGAGGCGGCAAGTGATGAGGGAGGCTGCAAGTGATGAGGGAAGCGGCAGGTGATGAAGGAAGCGGTAAGTGATGAGGGAAGCGGCAAGTGATGAGGGAGGCGGCAAGTGATGAAGGAAGCGGCAAGTGATGAAGGAAGCGGCAAGTGATGAGGGAGGCGGCAAGTGATGAAGGAAACGGCAACAGATGAGGGAAGCAGCAAGTGATGAGGGAAGCAGC
>NW_027263309.1:30435-55510 GCF_902827115.2 Pseudochaenichthys georgianus
AAGTGATGAAGGAAGCGGCAAGTGATGAGGGAAGCTGCAAGTGATGAAGGAAGCGGCAAGTGATGAAGGAAGCTGCAAGTGATGAAGGAAGCGGCAAGTGATGAGGGAAGCGGCAAGTGATGAAGGAAGCGGCAAGTGATGAAGGAAGCGGCAAGTGATGAGGGAAGCGGCAAGTGATGAGGGAAGCGGCAAGTGATGAAGGAAGCGGCAAGTGATGAGGGAAGCGGCAAGTGATGAGGAAGCGGCAAGTGATGAAGGAAGCGGCAAGTGATGAGGGAAGCTGCAAGTGATGAAGGAAGCGGCAAGTGATGAGGGAAGCGGCAAGTGATGAAGGAAAGCGGCAAGTGATGAGGGAAGCTGCAAGTGATGAAGGAAGCGGCAAGTGATGAGGGAAGCGGCAAGTGATGAGGGAAGCGGCAAGTGATGAGGGAAGCGGCAAGTGATGAAGGGAAGCTGCAAGTGATGAAGGAAGCGGCAAGTGATGAGGGAAGCTGCAAGTGATGAAGGAAGCGGCAAGTGATGAGGGAAGCTGCAAGTGATGAAGGAAGCGGTAAGTGATGAGGGAAGCGTCAAGTGATGAGGGAGGCTGCAAATGATGAGGGAAGCTGCAAGTGATGAAGGAAGCAGGAAGTGATGAAGGAAGCGGCAAGTGATGAGGGAAGCTGCAAGTGATGAAGGAAGCGGCAAGTGATGAGGAAAGCGGCAAGTGATGAAGGAAGCGGCAAGTGATGAGGGAAGCTGCAAGTGATGAAGGAAGCGGCAAGTGATGAGGGAAACTGCAAGTGATGAGGGAGGCTGCAAGTGATGAGGGAAGCGGAAAGTGATGAAGGAAGCGGCAAGTGATGAGGGAAGCGGCAAGTGATGAAGGATGCGGCAAGTGATGAGGGAAGCGGCAAGTGATGAGGGAAGCGGCAAGTGATGAAGGAAGCGGCAAGTGATGAAGGAAGCGGCAAGTGATGAAGGAAGCGGCAAGTGATGAGGGAGGCTGCAAATGATGAGGGAAGCGGCAAGTGATGAGGGAAGCTGCAAGTGATGAAGGAAGCGGCAAGTGATGAAGGAAGCAGCAAGTGATGAGGGAAGCTGCAAGTGATGAAGGAAGCGGCAAGTGATGAGGAAAGCGGCAAGTGATGAAGGAAGCGGCAAGTGATGAGGGAAGCTGCAAGTGATGAAGGAAGCGGCAAGTGATGAGGGAAGCGGCAAGTGATGAGGAAGCCGCAAGTGATGAAGGAAGCGGCAAGTGATGAGGGAAGCTGCAAGTGATGAAGGAAGCGACAAGTGATGAGGGAAGCTGCAAGTGATGAAGGAAGCGGCAAGTGATGAAGGAAGCTGCAAGTGATGAGGGAAGCGGCAAGTGATGAAGGAAGCGGCAAGTGATGAGGAGGCAAGTGAAAGCGGCAAGTGATGAAGGAAGCGCAAGTGATGAAGGAAGTGGCAAGTGATGAGGGAAGCTGCAAGTGATGAAGGAAGCGGCAAGTGATGAGGGAAGCTGCAAGTGATGAAGGAAGCGGCAAGTGATGAAGGAAGCGGCAAGTGATGAGGAAGCTGCAAGTGATGAAGGAAGCGACAAGTGATGAGGGAAGCGGCAAGTGATGAAGGAAGCAGCAAGTGATGAGGGAATCAGAAAGTGATGAGGGAAGCAGCAAGTGATGAGGGAAGCAGCAAGTGATGAAGGAAGCCGCAAGTGATGAGGGAAGCAACAAAGTGATGAGGGATGCGGCAAGTGATGAAGGAAGCGGCAAGTGATGAAGGAAGCGGCAAGTGATGAAGGAAGCGGCAAGTTATGAAGGAAGCGGCAAGTTATGAAGGAAGCGGCAAGTGATGAGGGAAGCAGCAAGTGATGAGGGAAGCTGCAAGTGATGAAGGAAGCGACAAGTGATGAGGGAAGCGGCAAGTGATGAAGGAAGCAGCAAGTGATGAGGGAATCAGAAAGTGATGAGGGAAGCAGCAAGTGATGAGGGAAGCAGCAAGTGATGAAGGAAGCCGCAAGTGATGAGGGAAGCTGCAAGTGATGAGGGAAGCTGCAAGTGATGAGGGAAACCGCAAGTGATGAGGGAAGCAGCAAGTGATGAGGGAAGCTGCAAGTGATGACGGGAGCGGCAAGTGATGAGGGAAACGGCAAGTGATGCGGGAATCAGAAAGTGATGAGGGAAGCAGCAAGTGATGAAGGAAGCGGCAAGTGATGAAGGATGCGGCAAGTGATGAAGGAAGCGGCAAGTGATGAGGGAAGCTGCAAGTGATGAAGGAAGCGGCAAGTGATGAAGGAAGCAGCAAGTGATGAAGGAAGCGGCAAGTGATGAGGGAAGCTGCAAGTGATGAAGGAAGCGGCAAGTGATGAGGGAAGCTGCAAGTGATGAAGGAAGCGGCAAGTGATGAAGGAAGCGGCAAGTGATGAGGGAATCAGAAAGTGATGAGGGAAGCAGCAAGTGATGAGGGAAGCAGCAAGTGATGAGGGAAGCAGCAAGTGATGAGGGAAGCAGCAAGTGATGAGGGAAACAGCAAGTGAGGAGGGATTATTATTTCCTCCTTCCATCCCTTTTTTCTGTTTAATCTGATTACTAACAACTTCTAATAATTTGACATAGTTTATGATTTAATTGGAAAATGAAGTGTTTTTAAATAATAAACCCGTTTCTGATTCGGATTCTTTGATTTTTTTTTGACATATGGGTGTTGAGAGATGTATCCATATCTCTTGATGTTGCTCTCAAATTTCACAAGATTGATGCTTTTAACTTCAATATTTAAACAAAATCTTCCTGGGGGACCCTAGAGGGGGTGAGTTCCCCCCAAATAGCACTCTATCTCTGCTTATGTAACTCCGATGTAGTGTCCCCTCGGCAACAGATCACTCAGAGCTGGTGATTACTTTCCTGCATTTCAATGGACAGCATATAAAAAGGAACGTGAGCTGCATTGCTTAAGAGATCCTCTCATGCTATCTCTTTTACAAAATAAGTGTCCAGTCAACAACAAAACATCAGTGATCGTATAGTGGAAGTATATATTTCACATGCAATGTGAAACATGAAACTTCTACAAACTGGTGTACAAAACTCACATAGCTGCGTTGATCTCCTGGAGTGTCTCTACTCTTTCTTCTCCACAGCTCTTGTCCAACATCAGAGATTGCAAACATTTCAGAAACAGCTAGAGGTAGGGGACAAACAACTTGTTCGCTGGGCATGTCAAAAACCTCCTGCTTTGATCAAGCCTTTAGGGAGCCTTTCAGCCCCTCTAGCAAAGGGACTGGAAAGCAAGCTTTGAACATTCAGTACCATCTACATGCTGTCATGTTCCAGACACTGCTCTCAACCACTCAGGGCCTGCACAAATACCTGCAGAAAGAAACACTTGACTTGGTGCAGGCAGTAGATTACAAGACAGCAGTTGAGAACACACTGAAAAGTTACCGAAGTAACGAGAAAGCACATGAGGTCTATGACAAGACCAAGGCCCTGTGCAATGATCTTGATATTCCCGAAACTGACGCAGAGGAAGAAGCGTAGAAACATGGAAGACTATGTAGTCAAGGCATCATGTGGAGCAATGTGAAACATGAAACATAAATAAACTGGTGTACAAAACTCACATACCTGCATTTCAATGGACAGCATAAACGGACACATGGGCTGGGTTCTGGTGCTCAGATTAGCTATTGATGATCACGTTGATAAATCATATAAAACAAATAGCCAATCACACAAAAACAAGTTGCTGTGACTGTGAGCATTAAACAATTAACATTAAACTAAACAAACACAACAGTACGTTATTGTCCTTATAAAATAAAAACATACCACCGAGATAATACAGGCACCTTACCCTCAAGAGATCCTCACGTGCTATGAGAATCTCCCACAATGCATTGCTGTAACAAACAGGGTTCCTGCAGGTTTCGCCAACTCAAATTTAAGACTTTTTAAGACCACTTTGAATAGAATTCAAGACCTATTTCACGGCAAGAAAGTATGAAGGAAAATTGCTATGAAAGAAGAAATACGTCCCATAATTACTTACAAAGTAAATGTATTCATGTTCAACATAAGAATAATGACTGAACATAACAGCATAACAGTACAGAACTGTGTTAGCCAAAAAGTGTGTGTGTGTGCGTGTGTGTGTGTGTGTGTGTGTGTGTGTGTTAGGGCTGTGCAATTAATCGTAGTTCAATCGCAATTACGATTTTGGCCTGCCACAATTACAAAAACGACATAATCGAAAAAAAACTATTATTTAGCTTTGAGGTTGTGACGGTGCACTGCAACATATTTGATCTAATTAATTTTAGTCTAATTTATTTTTATTTATCATATTTATATTAGTGCTGTCAAAATTATTGCGTTAACGGCGGTAATTAATTTTTTGAATTAATTGCGTTAAAATATTTAACGCATTTAACGCATGTGCAGAATGGCCCGCCCCATACGTGCCACCAGTGGCAGCGCCAGGGTATGGCTGGGGTAGGCTACACCCATACCAAGACATGGCTTAGCCCCACCATGAACAATGATGTTAGAGTAAGCAAAATAAAGTCTGCCAACTCGCGGAGTAAAACACAGACAGCAGTTAGTCAGACTGATTTCAGTAGCCACGGTTTTGAAAACTTTTGTCACGTAGTGATCGTCTTCTCAATAGAACATCTTTGATAACGGCGTGGTGTTGCTGCAGGAAGTCCCGACGGAGAATACTCTTGCTGTAGTACAGGGCAGAGCCATATCATAGTAATAATATGGCTCTGGTACAGGGGTGCACATAACTGGTACGCAGGTTATGTAATCTGAAATGCGTACCGTCACTTGTGTCACAAAGCGCATTTGCGTACCGACGTACTTGTGAAGCTTTTCCAGAAGGCGGTCAGATCACCGGACGACAGAGTCGGTCTCCGTGTGCACATACAGGGCTGCTGTTAACGTCGGTCTGTACAATGGAACTGTGCCAAAACTACGTCAACCGGCTGCGGAGGGAGACTCCCCCCCTTCACTGGAGACCTGCGCTAAAACAGCTGATCACAACGTTCACACTGTGGTCACGAAGTAGGCTACTCCACTAGCGCGCGCCCCCCTCCTCTGTCGACCTTCCTGAAGTACTCCCCGTTGATAGAAATCAACACGTAATGAATTAAGACCCCACGGTTTGACGATTGATAGGTGTGTGGGCAGTCTTTCATTTTGACATGCAGAAATGTTTTTTATAATAAACATAGATACTGTGTTAAATGGATATATCCGCCCTTCTTTCATTTATCTTTCCATTCCCCAACACTATACATAAAGAAATGGCATATTTAATCTGATTAAAATGTTTAATCGTTTGACAGCCCTAATTTATATATGTTTAGTAGCTTGTGGAAGTTGCGCTCCAAAATATTTGTTGATCTTGTTTATTGGTATTTATTATTTTGATATTATTTATTTAAATATATCACTGTTAACAGCATTCCCACCATCTGTTATTCTACGCACGAAAAGTTTATTATTATTCCGCCGGTATTTTGGCCCTCTTCTCCTCCCGCATTGAACATCGCAGAAACTCCGTTCAAACATCAAAACGTTCAGCTCGGTCGGGAATCGATGGCTATTACTTTTCTCATTCATAAATTTCATAATTCCAGAGATACATCCCATAATACATCACATTTTTAACATTGAAGTCAATGGAGGAAATCTTCAACTTCAACAATCTTCATGCGACTTCAACTGCTAACTGTTCATTCATACTTTCACTTAGAAACCTCATTCCAACTTTAAAATGTTACAAATCTTTCTGACATTATTCTGATTTTTACTTTTAGAGATATTAAACATTGTTCAGACCTTGTTTTAGAGGTTTTCTTCATATTTTAACATTAACTAGAGTGCGTGATGTCACAGCTAGAGGGTTAGAACATCTTGAGATTTCCTTCATATATTTTTTTTAAACTGCCCATAATTCCCCAAACCCTACATTCCTGAGACATAATTCATCATGACAAACGTAGGAAAACATCTCGTAGCTTTAAAAATGACAAATAATTAAGCAAAATAATTCAACAAAATGCCTCGAGGACATGAAGTGACAAAAACGTTCAACATGCCTCCATTGAAGCCCATTGTAATGTCAGGCAGATATTTTCCTCACGGCAGCAGCCGCACACCTTTAGTTAAACTGCCAAAAAGGCCACATTATTAACCCGAAACTACACAAAAAGTACACTTCAGATACTCAACTTCCTTGACATGCTTCACGTTTTGAAATTTCACAGATATCTGTTACGGTTCTTCAACAAAACGTTCACATGCATCTCTCATTCAGAACAATTCAAACCTGTGATCTCTGCTCACCTCGTTAGCTCAACTATAAACACCTGTGTGATGGAACACGATAATGTCATCGCTCCACCTGACATTGCTCAGAGCAGCAGCCTCCAGATAGCAGACTTCAGAGAGCAGACTCCAGGTAGCAGACTTCAGAGCAGCAGACTCCAGGTAGCAGACTTCAGAGCAGCAGACTCCAGATAGCAGACTTCAGAGCAGCAGACTCCAGAGAGCAGACTTCAGAGAGCAGACTCCAGGTAGCAGACTTCAGAGCAGCAGACTCCAGATAGCAGACTCCAGATAGCAGACTCCAGATAGCAGACTTCAACAGTCCAGCCCGTGAAGACATCGACGGGACAGTTTGGAGAGTTCTTCAAATGCCGTTTGCAACACAAGGCTCGCCTTGAAACACGGTTTTCTCATAGCTTTAGTGGAAAATACTCCAAACAGCTCAGAACTTCACAGGTTTGGTAACGATGGCCGAGACACCATCAACACATCTAAGCGTTAATTATGGGGGTGTCATCAAATGCCCGTTGCACATGGCCGGACAGACTCATTCACCATCAAGTTAGTTCAAAAGTTTGCAGTTCAAATATTCTGCTGCTTTTCAAAGCCTCTTCACTTCCTTCTCTCATCACACATTCAAGCCCCCGTGTTCATGTTTCATTTCGATCTCAGTTCTTCACTTTCTTCTCACACATTACTTTTCAGCATAGCAGTTTAGCGTCAGCTTTTCAGCATAAAGCATTCCCACTAGCCATTTCCTAGTTTAATTTAGTATTGGTTTTCCCCGCTGAATTATACGTTCAGGGTAATCAACAGTTAAAAGATGTTCAAATTATTTGTTTTAAAGTTCAATAAATGGATGTTTTCAAAGTCAATGAATAATCGCTTTTAATAATCGTGATTATGATGTTTGTCATAATCGAGCAGCCCTAGTGTGTGTGTGTGTGTGTGTGTGTGTGTGAGTAACAAGAGCTATATTCAGAGCTCTGCTGCTGTGGCTACAATCTTTCATCGTTGCCGTTGTATGATTGGTGTTTAGCTACGGTATATTTAGCGTCTGCAGCAGCACCTCCGCTTTTTAGGGTTGACGTAGACCCAAACTTCCCCCGGAGGTGCCCCGGTGTTGTTGCAGGAGCTGCTGCACTGCAAAAGGTGCGGCGGGCTTCAAACACGTTCCTCCACTGGTTTCAACCAAGCACTGAATTAGAGGTGTTCCAACCAGATACGGCTGAACTGACGGTTCCCCATATTTATTTGTAAGTAGATTCAAAGAGACCTGAGTTTCTGACTGCCACTGAAGCTTGGTTGCTAGGTTACTAGCTGGGTGTTCTCCGATAAGGGGCCGGGGGAAACAAAGTCAGTGATGACTGGTTCCATGTTGATTTATTTCAATAGATTGTTGGGGGGACTGAAAGGCTCTGGTTACTTTGCAGCTCGGACATTTGCCCCAAAACACATTCAGACGCGATCGCAGAAGGACCCTTTAAAATCCCATCATTTTTAAGACCTTCTAAATCACCTCTTATTTTTAGTCATATTTAAAGGCCTTAAATTCAGATTATCAAATTTAGACTTTTTAAGACCCTGAACAAAGCTAATGCAGGCACACGTTTGTGACACAGATTGTAAATGTACAATTGTTTGTGCGTGTGGAGTCTTGAGGTAGAAAAATGTCAAGCTATTTAAAATAATATATTCACTGTAGCAAAAATACATAAAAGTAAATACAGATAATTGTACCATGTTTGGGGGCAACACATATTCACGATCAGTGACTTCATGATATTTAACGTGTGTTCTTCAGTGACTTCATATTTCTACACCAGCTAACAGAAAGGAGACTTTTAGGTGAATTATATTTTATTATAAAAACTGTACAAAAGTAACTAAAAACACATCAGGTCGTTCCATAGCAACATGCTAATATAGCACGTTGGATAAAACTAAGTAGGTCTTCCTCTCGGATTAAATACTCTGCGGATCAGAGAGGAGGGTAAAGGAGAGGTTCCCGTCTCCCTCTGGGCCTCTCCGCGGTGCGTTCAGGGCCTCAGAAGTCGGCGTCCAGCCTGAAGGTGTTGTCGCTGGTCCCCGACATCACGCCCATCCTCTGGTACTCGCCCACGCGCTTCTCGAAGAAGTTGGTCTTGCCCTCCAGAGAAATGTTCTCCATGAAGTCGAAGGGGTTCTCCGCACGGAAGACCTGGAACACACGAGAGCCTTGAACTCACCACTCAATGTATTCAACACGTCCACACACACGGGGCGTTCACTGTCTGCTCAGCGCGGCGTCTGTTTCCTGCTGCTGCCGCTCTGTCAGCTGACCACTCGTCCTCCAATCAGAGCGCAGCAGCAGTCAGCCCCCATCATTGGCTGAGGTCCGTACCCCTGCGCGGCTCATCATCACAGACTCAGTCATCTCAACAGCCACCTGACTCCCGTCATAAACATGTGTACTGTGTGTATCTGTATATACTTATACGCGCTCTGAGCACTGGAACAGCGCTTTAATAAATGCAAGAATTATTATTATTAATTGGATATTCCCGACGATTAAAGAGTACAAACGGACAGATATTGATTCAGGGATATTTCAGGAGATATTGATGATTATTGGATTTAAACTGACAGATATTATATATATATATATATATATATATATGAGTATTAGTATATACAAATGTGTGCATTAGTATATATAAATGTGAGTATTAGTATATATAAATATGTGTATTAGTATATATAAATATGTGTATTAGTATATATAAATGTGAGTATTGGTATATATAAATGTGAGTATTAGTATATATAAATGTGAGTATTGGTATATATAAATGTGAGTATTAGTATATACAAATGTGTGCATTGGTATATATAAATATGTGTATTGGTATAAATAAATGTGTGTATTGGTATATATAAATATGTGTATTAGTATATATAAATATGTGTATTAGTATATATAAATGTGAGTATTGGTATATCTAAATGTGAGTATTAGATATACAAATGTGTGCATTGGTATATATAAATATTGTGTATTGGTATAAATAAATGTGTGTATTGGTATATATAAATATGTGTATTAGTATATATAAATATGTGTATTAGTATATATAAATATGAGTATTAGTACCTTGGAGAAGCCCAGCTCCAGCATCAGGCGGTCAGCCACGAACTCGATGTATTGCTTCATCAGATCGCAGTTCATCCCGATCAGTTTGACGGGCAGAGACTCCGTTAGGAACTCCTGAGAGAGGGGGAGGAGTTAGCTGACGGACAGGAAGCAGAGAGAGAGAGAGGGGGGGGGGCGGGGCTTACCTGCTCGATGGCCACGGCGTCCCTGATGATGCCACTGACGGTGTCTTCAGACGGTTTGTTCACCAGGTGTTTGAACATCAGACAGGCAAAGTCACAGTGAAGACCCTGAACGCACCACAGAGTGAACATCAGACAGGCAAAGTCACAGTGAAGACCCTGAACGCACCACAGAGTGAACATCAGACAGGCAAAGTCACAGTGAAGACCCTGAACGCACCACAGAGTGAACATCAGACAGGCAAAGTCACAGTGAAGACCCTGAACGCACCACAGAGTGAACATCAGACAGGCAAAGTCACAGTGAAGACCCTGAACGCACCACAGAGTGAACATCAGACAGGCAAAGTCACAGTGAAGACCCTGAACGCACCACAGAGTGAACATCAGACAGGCAAAGTCACAGTGAAGACCCTGAACGCACCACAGAGTGAACATCAGACAGGCAAAGTCACAGTGAAGACCCTGAACGCACCACAGAGTGAACATCAGACAGGCAAAGACACAGTGAAGACCCTGAACGCACCACAGAGTGAACATCAGACAGGCAAAGTCACAGTGAAGACCCTGAACGCACCACAGAGTGAACATCAGACAGGCAAAGACACAGTGAAGACCCTGAACGCACCACATTGAGAAGATCCTATCACTTCATTACTTCATCCCCGAGACCCCACATTAATATTAATGATGATGATGATGATGATGATGATGATGAGGTACCTCGTCTCTGCTGATGAGCTCGTTGGAGAAGGTGAGTCCGGGCATCAGGCCTCTCTTCTTCAGCCAGAAGATGGAAGCAAAGGACCCGGAGAAGAAGATCCCCTCCACGGCCGCGAAGGCCACCACGCGCTCTCCTGAGGACCAGAACCACAGTTAGAACCAGAGGAACCACGAGGACCAGAACCAGTAGGACCAGAACCAGTAGGACCAGAACCAGTTAGAACCAGAGGAACCATGAGGACTAGAACCAGTTAGAACCATGAGGACCAGAACCAGTTAGAACCAGAGGAACCATGAGGACCAGAACCAGTTAGAACCATGAGATCGAGCTTCAATGGTTACTTGTTATCTAAATGTGTACCACGTGTTTAACTCTGACCCGGTTGCATCTCATTTTCTGTCATTTGAACTCAACACGGTGCGTTCACTGTCTGTTCAGCGCGGCGTCTGTTTCCCTGCTGCTGCCGCTCTGTCAGCTGACCACTCGTCCTCCAATCAGAGCGCAGCAGGCAGTCAGCCCCCATCATTGGCTGAGGTCCGTACCCCTGCGCGGCTCATCATCACAGACCCTCCCTCACTGACTCAGCAGCACTTCCTGTCAGATATCGAAGACTAAAGGACGTGAACATGGAACATGGACCCCCCCCCCCCCCGGACCCCCCTCTCACCATAGTTGGCGCTCTTGTTCCCGATCCAGTTGAGGGCCCAGTCGGCCTTCTTCTTCACGCAGGGCAGCGTCTCCACGGCGTTGAACAGGAACTCTCTGAGGGGACGAGAACAATAAGTCTCCAGATACTGATTACCGTCAGGGTCATTGAACACACCGTCAGACCGCGTGACTCACCGCTCGGCGGGCTCCTTGATGTAGGTGTTGATCAGGAGGCTGTACATCTCCGAGTGGATGTTCTCCATGGCGATCTGGAAACCATAGAAACACCTGGCCTCCGTCACCTGCACCTCCTGTGAGAAGCGCTCCACCTGGTGGAGGCACGAGGAACAGCAAGTCAGTCACAGCCAATCAGCAGAGAGCATCACAGCCAATCAGCAGAGAGCATCACAGCCAATCGGCAGAGAGAGCATCACAGCCAATCAGCAGAGAGCATCACAGCCAATCAGAGTTCCCTTTTACCCGCTGAGCCTGTTTTCAGGTCTCGGGCTCGAAAACGACATTCCCAGAACAAACGACTATAACTTCTAAAAAGGTTTAAAATCAATCATCGTTGTTCTCAAAGCGATGATGACGCTGTGAGTTGGAGAAGAGTCAGAATCTATACCGATGTTTTTATTTTAATGTGAATTCAGATGTAAATTATAATGATAGTTTCCGTCCAGTGGAAAGCTTGAGTGATGGAGACTCAGAGCTTTAGGAACCCAAAGTGGAACACGATAAGTCCTGAATCCAGACTGACTGACACCTCGTTTTAACCGTTGGAGCCAATAGGATCGAGGGGGAGTTCCTGAAATCCATATACACATCACCCATTGGTGAACGAGTGCTGCTCAGCCAGAATGCCCAAAACCGGAAGCAGCGAATTATGGATTATCAATATCTGTTTCAAAGTGACGGACTCATCGGATTAACCTCCAGCCGCGTTTCAATGCCGTCGAACACGACTTTCGATCAGAAGCCAGCAGCCGAGGTGAGAGGTGTCCGTGTTCGCTGCGTGTTGTGATGTCTGTCTGCTTCCCCTGACGCGAGCTCTGATCGCTCCGTCGTGATACTAATACCTATAGAACCTCAGCTTCTTACGAGACGCGGTCAGTTAGCCGAGTTTCTCCCGTTAATCTGGTATGACGCATTAACAGGTTTTTAATATTAAGAAGCCCTGAGACAACGTCTCTGAACTCTCACCAGGTTCTCTGAACTCTCACCAGGTTCTCTAACGTCTCTGAACTCTCACCAGGTTCTCTGAACTCTCACCAGGTTCTCTGAACTCTCACCAGGTTCTCTAACGTCTCTGAACTCTCACCAGGTTCTCTAACGTCTCTGAACTCTCACCAGGTTCTCTGAACTCTCACCAGGTTCTCTAACGTCTCTGAACTCTCACCAGGTTCTCTGAACTCTCACCAGGTTCTCTGAACTCTCACCAGGTTCTCTAACGTCTCTGAACTCTCACCAGGTTCTCTAAACTCTCACTAGGTTCTCTGAACTCTCACCAGGTTCTCTGAACTCTCACCAGGTTCTCTAACGTCTCTGAACTCTCACTAGGTTCTCTAAACTCTCACTAGGTTCTCTGAACTCTCACCAGGTTCTCTGAACTCTCACCAGGTTCTCTGAACTCTCACCAGGTTCTCTGAACTCTCACCAGGTTCTCTAACGTCTCACCAGGTTCTCCAACGTCTCTGAACTCTCACCGGGTTCTCTGAACTCTCACTGGGTTCTCTGAACTCTCACCGGGTTCTCTGAACTCTCACCGGGTTCTCTGAACTCTCACCAGGTTCTCTGAACTCTCACCGGGTTCTCTGAACTCTCACCGGGTTCTCTGAACTCTCACCGGGTTCTCTGAAGTCTCACCAGGTTCTCTAACGTCTCTGAACTCTCACCGGGTTCTCTGAACTCTCACCAGGTTCTCTAACGTCTCTGAACTCTCACTAGGTTCTCTGAACTCTCACCGGGTTCTCTGAACTCTCACCAGGTTCTCTAACGTCTCTGAACTCTCACCAGGTTCTCTGAACTCTCACCGGGTTCTCTGAATTCTCACCAGGTTCTCTGACGTCTCTGAACTCTCACCAGGTTCTCTGAACTCTCACCAGGTTCTCTGAACTCTCACCAGGTTCTCTGAACTCTCACCAGGTTCTCTAACGTCTCTGAACTCTCACCAGGTTCTCTAACGTCTCTGAACTCTCACCAGGTTCTCTGAACTCTCACCAGGTTCTCTGAACTCTCACCAGGTTCTCTAACGTCTCTGAACTCTCACCAGGTTCTCGTTGACGATGCCGTCGCTGGCGGCGAAGAAGGCCAACACGTGAGAGATGAAGAACCTCTCCTCGTCCTTCAGGGCCTCCCAGTGCTGCACGTCCTTGGACAGATCCACCTGCAGACAGGAAGTTAAGATCAGCTGCTCTCAGACACAGACAGCAACAGGAAGTGAATAACGTTCCCCTCTGAGGGACTAATAAAGCTTTGAGGTTCTGAAGAGCAGGGCGTACCTCCTCCGCGGTCCAGAACGACGCCTCGGCCTTCTTGTACATCTGCCAGATGTCGTGGTACTGGATCGGGAAGACCACGAAGCGCTGAGGGTTCGCCTTCAGCAGCGGCTCCTCTTCCTCCATCTTCTTCATCGCTTTGGGCTGAGACATGCGGTCAGACGCTGATACTACAAATACTACACTGTGCAGATACTTCACAATGTACACAGATACTACACTGTGTACACAGTCAAATACTACTTGAGTATTTCCATGTTCTGCTTCTATGTACTTCTACTCCACTACAGTTCAGAGGTACATGGTGTACATTTCCTCCACTACATGTATTTAATACCTTTAGTTACTTCACAGATCTGGATGAATGATGTGAAATATAATCAAGTGTTGAATCAGACTTTAGTTCCACCTGGAGTAAAGCCACCAGCTACCCTGCAGTCTACAAAGTACTTCAGACTAGCTGCACCTCCACCAGCTACCCTGCAGTCTACAAAGTACTTCAGACTAGCTGCACCTCCACCAGCTACCCTGCAGTCTACAAAGTACTTCAGACTAGCTGCACCTTCACCAGCTACCCTGCAGTCTACAAAGTACTTCAAACTAGCTGCACCTCCACCAGCTACCCTGCAGTCCACAAAGTACTTCAGACTAGCTGCACCTCCTCCAGCTACCCTGCAGTCCACAAAGTACTTCAGACTAGCTGCACCTCCACCAGCTACCCTGCAGTCTACAAAGTACTTCAGACTAGCTGCACCTTCACCAGCTACCCTGCAGTCTACAAAGTACTTCAGACTAGCTGCACCTTCACCAGCTACCCTGCAGCCTACAAAGTACTTCAGACTAGCTGCACCTCCACCAGCTACCCTGCAGTCTACAAAGTACTTCAGACTAGCTGCACCTTCACCAGCTACCCTGCAGTCTACAAAGTACTTCAGACTAGCTGCACCTTCACCAGCTACCCTGCAGTCTACAAAGTACTTCAGACTAGCTGCACCTCCACCAGCTACCCTGCAGTCTACAAAGTACTTCAGACTAGCTGCACCTCCACCAGCTACCCTGCAGTCTACAAAGTACTTCAGACTAGCTGCACCTCCACCAGCTTTGAGAACACTTTCATGATCAATCATTATAAAACATATCATATATATTATTCTGAAATGGAGCAATCTGCACAACGACTACTTTCACTGTCGCTACTTTATTTATATATATATATATATATATATATTGATGATCATAATTTATACTTGAAGTATATTCTGAATACAGTACTTGTAACTCCTCATAATAAAGACAGGAAGTGACGTCAGCTGATTTGAAACAGCAACAGCTGATCGTCCAGTTTGGCGCCAGAACTGACACTTTAGGCGCCACCTCGACATAAACGCTAATAATCCTACACTTTAATGTGTGTTTAGATATATACATACACAGATATATGTATATGATATTAACAGTCTGCGGTTGAACTCACCTCAGAGTCGGAGAAGATTTTCCGCGCGGTTTTAGACGCTAAAATGCGCGTGGTGTTCAGGCTCGGGGGCTGAAAAAGAGAAACAATAATCTGATTAAAACCGTGTATTTAATCGGATCCGAGTGAAACGCACACGAGATAAAGCTGCCGTGGGTACAAACTGCTGCTCCTTTGTTTAACGACCCAAACAAAGAGTCATTTAAACGGTAAAAGCTGCTTTTTAGTTCTTACCGTGTTTTCTTTGTCCAGCGCCATCTTGTTCATCTCACTGCTGAGAGAGTTCTCCTTCTTCGCGGACAGAGGCGCGCGAGCAGAAAGCATTGTGACGAGTTTAAAATGAAATAAGTTACGGTGTGAAAGTTAAAAGCAGCAGAGCGACTGAGCGGCTCCTGCTGCTGTCTGCTCCCTCTTTATATTGGAATATTGGCGCCGGAACGCAGTCGGCCAATAGGAACGCCGCTCGCGCTTGGCCCTTTAAACTGACGCTATGCTGAGCCAATCAGGTGGCGAGTAGAGAGATCACGTGCTGCAGGCCAGCTGCCTGCGGGGGGAATCAACGTCTTTGTTTGGGCGAGGTTACAAAACATCTCAGATTCAGACTCAAACACGACTTAGTTTATCATTAAAACCTTTACACGGTGTTCTAAATACTGCCAGGAAGTTATACGTCGTGTTGAGACTGCCACAACATTAATGAACCGGCTTAATTTCATTTAAACGACTGTATATTAGTTAAACTACCAGGTTAAAAGTCTGTTCAAACATTTTCTACACAATATACCACGCTGTTAAAATACTCATGTTCAAGTATTGTGTAGTACTCATTGTAGAGAAAATACTCCATTAAAACCAAAAGCAGCAAATATTACATTTCAGAAGCTGAACTGTGAACAAGAAACCTCTTAGTTTATTGTAATTAGTGTTCTGTTCCACCCATGGTCCAAGTTACTTACATATAACGTTGGATGGTTTAATCTATAACAAATCATGTCAATCTGAGTACTTCCACATGTGTAAATAGGTATAATATGTATTGTTGTGTATAATGTTGTTAAAGAGGAAGTGATAAGTCGCGTTGAAACGGCAGAAGGTAAACCTAACGTTAAGTTACATGTTTTTAAATGCTTTATTTTCTCATATCATCAACATGTAACTACTTTAACGGCTGGATTCTGGTGTTTGTTATAACTTAGATGTTATTTATCTTTCGAAAGAATTACATATAAAACCTAAATGTTCCCTCTCACAGAAACAAGCGGTGCTGATCAGCTGTTTCCGGAATGCAGCGCTCTGATTGGCTGAACATGTAGGGAAACCAGTAGTAACGCCTCCTGGCCACAGGGGGGTTTGTGCACATTATAAGTATTATAAAACATATCATATATTATTCTGAAATGGACCAATCTGCACAACGACTACTTTTACTGTGACAGAGTATTCCTACACTCTGGTACTTCTACTTTTACTCAAATACATGATCTGAGTACTTCTACTTTTACTACAAGATCTGAGTACTTCTACTTTTACTCAAATACATGATCTGAGTACTTCTACTTTTACTCAAGTACAAGACCTGAGTACTTCTACTTTTACTCAAGTACAAGATCTGAGTACTTCTACTTCTACTCAAGTACCTGATCTGAGTACTTCTACTTCTACTCAAGTACAAGATCTGAGTGTATTTGGTTCAAACATAAACACAGTAAAAACAATTGAAGCTTTTTACGTTCAGATATAGAAAATGATGTACATGTAATCTGGATATACTAAAAAACTACTTGCAGTATACTATTGCACAGTACTTAGAATAATACAATACAATATGTGCAGTATCGTTTTGGAAAGTGAAAAACAAAGTACAGATTTGTACTTAAACGTCTTGTGTTTCCATTCATTTTTAAATGATGTTTTTTTGCTTTACTGTATTATATTTAATTTAATTGTTCTATTATGTATATATATACCGTTACTGCAGTATATCTGAGTACTTCCCCCTGTGTAAATAGGTATATTATGTATTGTTGTGTATAATGTTGTTGAAGAAGCTGCAGCACTGCGCTCCGCCACGGGGGGTCGCTGTTACTCTGCTGTTTATATTTTTAATTAATTCTTTGGCTTCTTGTGAATGTCGGTCAGTAAGGCAAGTGGGCGGGTTCCTCATCCAGCCAATCACGCGCCGCTCTCCCATTGGTCACACCCCCTGAGTGCTGGCTCCTGATTGGTTGATCGCTGTTACCGGGTGCTGTGTAGCTCTTATGTTTATAACAAACACGTTAGCGCTGCTGTCGTCGAGCAGATATACACTATATAAAGATATATACACACTATATACACTATATACAGATATATACACACTATATACACTATATAAAGATATATACACACTATATACAGATATATATACACACTATATACACTATATAAAGATATATACACTATATAAAGATATATACACACTATATACACTATATAAAGATATATACACACTATATACACTATATAAAGATATATACACACTACATACACTATACAAAGATATATACACACTATATACAGATATATACACACTACATACACTATACAAAGATATATACACACTATATACAGATATATACACACTATATACACTATATAAAGATATATACACTATATAAAGATATATACACACTATATACACTATATAAAGATATATACACACTATATACACTATATACAGATACAGGACATGTGCGTTATATAAAGACCTATGATGTAAAGATCCTCTCTCTGACCCACGTCTTTAAAATAAGACTAAGATGTTAAAACAGCTTTAAAGACTCTGTTTGGGGTCAGTTCAGAAGCACATGCTTATATGTCATGTTTAAGAAGCTCCTCTGGAGGAAACAGGGACTTGAGCCTCTGCAGACCATTAGCATGCACTAATATAGCCTGAAACCACTGGATGTAATGTATTGGGAAACAATAAACAACACGTATTTTTCATGGTACGTTTTTATTATAAAAGCCATATCCTTCAACATCGCTTACAGGCAAATGTTCAGAAGATGGGATTATTCAGATATAAGCCGTTATTATTAAGAATAACATTTAATAACGAGGTATTTTCTTACTGGCTACACTATGGGCCAATCAGGCTATGGAGAAACCAGCACTTCTTCTTCAACAAACGCTTCATTAAATAATGACCGTGTAAAGATAGTAGGTAGTCTCACAGCGAGGAATACTGTCAGAATTCGTACAATAAATGCAGACTGGAATACACGTCACGTTCATATAGATATCAATATATTTACATTATTTACAGACACAGAAGTAGGCTAATAATAATAATAACAATAATAACAATAATAACAGAAGCACAATACAGAGGCTTTGGCAACAAATAAAAAGAGTGCATACATCTTTCCTAAACATTGAAGTAAACATGAGTATACACGGAGAATACAAAAACAAGCAAGATTAAAAAAATCCAGTGCAATGTCAGGTTTCTGTTGGTGTCTGTCCGTGAGAGTAGCAGCCTGTCGCCTCGTCCTCCTTTACGATGAGTTTGTGGAATAAAACGTCCTGAGGATGTCGGGAAGCTCGATCCGACGTCCGCCGGCTGCATCTGCACGATTTAATTAGATCTTTATCTCAATATATATACGTTTAAAACACCTTAAACCTCATATTTTCTGTGGGCTTTGAGTCTGATTTCCAAACACAACAACTGTGGTGGAAAATTAAAGGTTACTGTTTATTTTAAAAGGGCTGCAGATATCTTAAAAATCAGTGGAACAGCGCTAATGCTAACGTTAGCATGCTAATTGCACCTATGTCCGCTTATTAAAAAGTTAGAATAATACCGTGTAAAACGCTTAGCGTTACATACTAATTGTTAGCATCGGCACATGTTAACTTTGAGTCGTTAACATGCTAAAAATCCGGAAATTAAAATGTTTTGACATTAGCATGCTAACGGCCTAACGTTAGCATGCTAATTGCACCTATGTCAGCTTATGAAAGTTGGCATGATAGCATGTAAAACTCTAACCGTTACATCATAAATGTTAGCATTTAACTTTGAGCTTGTTAACATGCTAAAACTCAGGAAGTTAAAATGTTTTGACATTATCATGCTAACATGCTAACGTTAGCATTCAGATTTTAGGGGTCGTGGAGTGTACTGAGCGTTTTAGCCTCAGAGGGTCGCTGGTAGAGGGAAAGAAGGGAAGCTACCTTTAGTTCACCTGACGATCTCTAAGATAAACCCTAAAGAGTTATAATGACTTTATTTTACTTCACGCTGAATCTCGCGCAGACGCAGCCGGCCCTCAGCTTCTGGCCAGCAGAGATATCTGTAGAAAAAAAGTTCCTCCGGATGTGGAGCTGATTGAGAGTCACAGTTTGGTTCCTGAGTTGACTGTTAGTTGGCGGTGCTCACCAGCACGCCGACAGGAAGAGAGGGGGCGGGGCCTCTGTTGAGGTCCCGGGGCTCGGCGCTCCACGACGAAGCCCTCTTTGTGGTCATGTGACGCCGGGCGTGTTTGGTCAGGTGATCGCTGCGCATGAAGCGCCGCTCGCAGACGCTGCAGACGAACTTCTTCTCGCCCGTGTGCGTCCGGCGATGTCGCGACAGCTCGTCGGATCGGGCAAACTTCTTATCGCAGCCTTCCCAGTGACAGCTGAACGGCTTCTCGCCTGCAGGGGAACAGCAGAACCAGAACCCTTCATTACTATAGTGTTGTGAAAACACTGAACGTCCTCTTCCAACATGAGAGTAGCATGCTAACAAAGCTATCAGCTGCAGCTGTGAACATGAGAGTAGCATGCTAACAAAGGTATCAGCTGCAGCTGTGAACATGAGAGTAGCATGCTAACAAAGGTATCAGCTGTAGCTGTGAACATGACAGGATGTGTGATAGAAGAGCACCAGGACTGCTTGAGGCAGATGATAGCTATGTGATGAACATGATGACTCAGCCTCTATGGAGAGAGACATCAAGCATGCTCATTTCTGACGTGGAGCTAATCTGAAGTAAACATTGATACTGCTTTCTATTCCTCCATCTTGTGACTGTGTGCCTCCCTCTCTTGGATATCAGCATGTGAAGGACACTGCTCAGGAGAGGACCCCAGACACACGGGTCCTGAGGTGAAGCTCGAGCCGTGATGAGTGAGATTTTTCCAACAGTATAGAAACACAACCATGGCTTCAAATGAGCTGACCAATGAAAGCAGAGCCTCACCTGTGTGTGTGCGCAGGTGAGCCTTCAGGTGCGAGCTCTTAAAGTAGGTTTTCTTGCAGCCGGGGAAGTTGCAGACGTAGTTTCGGCGTCGGGAGAAGTCTGCCTGCGTGACGCCGCCGCTCGCTCCGGACGGCAGGTAGACGGGCGCCGGCGCCAGGGGGAGGAGCTTAGTGTTGCCCAGCGTCATGACGGCGTGCTGCGCTGCGGATGCCTGTGGCACAACGAACACCTGCATGGGCGCCTGCACGAAGGCGGAGATCAACCCCGAGCGGCTGCTGAACACCTGGCAGAGCAGAGGTGGCGAGGGGATCTGTGAGGGGGTCTGTGAGGGGGTCTGTGCAGGCTGGGGTAAAGGGTTCTGTGCAGGCTGGGGTAAAGGGTTCTGTGTAGGCTGGGGTAAAGGGTTCTGTGTAGGCTGGGGTAAAGGGTTCTGTGTAGGCTGGGGTAAAGGGTTCTGTGCAGGCTGGGGTAAAGGGTTCTGTGCAGGCTGGGGTAAAGGGTTCTGTGTAGGCTGGGGTAAAGGGTTCTGTGTATGCTGGGGTAAAGGGTTCTGTGTAGGCTGGGGTAAAGGGTTCTGTGCAGGCTGGGGTAAAGGGTTCTGTGTAGACTGGGGTAAAGGGTTCTGTGTAGGCTGGGGTAAAGGGTTCTGTGTAGGCTGGGGCAAAGGGTTCTGTGGAGGCTGGGGTAAAGGGTTCCGTGTATGCTGGGGTAAAGGGTTCTGTGTAGGCTCGGGTAAAGGGTTCTGTGCAGGCTGGGGTAAAGGGTTCTGTGTATGCTGGGGTAAAGGGTTCTGTGTAGGCTGGGGTAAAGGGTTCTGTGTAGGCTGGGGCAAAGGGTTCTGTGGAGGCTGGGGTAAAGGGTTCTGTGTAGGCTGGGGCAAAGGGTTCTGTGTATGCTGGGGCGAGGGAGCGAGGCTGTCAGTGTGGCGGATGACGCTGGTGAGGACGCAGGAGTCCACCTGGGAGGCGGAGGTCTCTGAGGTCTCTGAAAGGGGGGCGGAGGTCTCCGAGGGGAAGCTGGGACTGTGAGGTGGTGTCATACACTGAGGGAGGAGACAGAAGAGATATATTATACGTTTTTATCATTTAACACATTTATCTCCAATTCTAAAAAAATAAATAATAGATTACATTTGTATAGCGCCTTTCAAGGGACCCAAGGACGCTTTACACGGTACCCAGGGGGCAAAACACATTTTTGGGGAAAGATTGTCCACCAGAAATGATATCTAGGACCTTCATGTGCATGTGGAGGACACTGTTCAGGAACTAGTTGATGCTCTGTATGTGACTAGAGCACTTAGTTGGCACACAGGGAACTGCTTTAGGCTGGTTCAGGTCCTATCTATCTGAACGCTCTCAGTTTGTACGTGTCAACGATGAATCTTCCACGCAAACCAAAGTTAGCCATGGAGTGCCACAGGGCTCAGTGCTCGGACCTATTCTGTTCACATTATATATGCTTCCGTTAGGCAATATTATAAGGAATCATTCTGTAAACTTTCATTGTTATGCGGATGATACTCAACTATATTTATCAATCAAGCCTGATGAAATTAATCATCTAAATAAAATTCAAGACTGCCTCAAGGACTTAAAAACGTGGATGACCTTAAACTTTTTGATGTTAAACACGACCAAAACTGAAGTTATTGTACTCGGCCCGAAGAATCTACGAAACAAATTATCTAAAGACATACTAACTATGGATGGCATTAATTTGGCCTCCAGTGAGACTGTAAGGAATCTTGGTGTTATATTTGATCAGGATTTATCCTTTAACGCCCACATAAAATCAATTTCAAGGACCGCCTACTTCCATCTACGTAACATTGCAAAAATCAGGCATATCTTGCCTCAAAGCGATGCAGAGAAACTAGTCCATGCATTTGTTACTTCTAGGCTGGATTATTGTAACTCTTTATTATCAGGGAGTACCAAGAAGTCAATCAAGTCGCTTCAGCTGATTCAAAATGCTGCGGCTCGTGTACTAACCAGAGTTAGGAGAAGGGACCACATTACTCCTGTTCTGGCTGCCTTACACTGGCTCCCTATAGAACACAGGCTAGAATTTAAAATTCTTCTTCTCGCCTACAAAGCCCTTAATGGGCAGGCGCCATCTTACCTTAAAGAACTCATTATACCCTACTGGCCTACTAGGGCATTGCGTTCCAAGAATGCAGGGTTGTTGGTTGTTCCTAGAATCTTTAAAAGTACAATGGGAGCCAGAGCCTTTTCTTATCAAGCTCCACATTTGTGGAATCAGCTTCCAGTTTGTGTTCGGGCGGCAGACACCCTATCCGTTTTTAAGAGTGCGCTTAAGACCTTCCTTTTTGATAAAGCTTATAGTTAGGGCTGATTAGATTCAGCCCCTAGTTTTGCT
Source organism: Pseudochaenichthys georgianus (assembly GCF_902827115.2). Lineage (NCBI taxonomy): Eukaryota > Metazoa > Chordata > Actinopteri > Perciformes > Channichthyidae > Pseudochaenichthys > Pseudochaenichthys georgianus. The sequence continues at coordinate 53,007 of NW_027263309.1, forward strand.
GATATAGGCTTAGTTTGTCGGGGACATCTTCCTTCTTCCTTCTCTCTGTCTGTACCTGTGTCCTCTCATGTTCCGATTAACCCAGCTTCCCCACATGTCTTTCTTTTTGGTGTCTATATACGCTGGGATCCGGAGTCATGGATGATCCTGCGGTCCTGGATCGCGAGCGCTGGATCTTGAGTCGTGGCTGTGGTCCTGGATCATCGGTCCTGGATGGATATCCTCGTGGTTTCATCTTCCTATTATACACACATGCATTTCCAAACATCTGGACTACCTATGTTGCAAATGTATTATCTTTTCAATTTACACACGGCATCTATTGCACGTCTGTCCGTCCTGGAGAGGGATCCCTCCTCTGCTGCTCTCCCTGAGGTTTCTCCATGTTCCCTTAAACTGTGGGGTTTCTCTGGAAGTGTTTCCTTGTACGATGTGAGGGTCTAAGGACAGAGGGTCTGAGGACAGAGGGTCTAAGGATAGAGGGTCTAAGGACAGAGGGTCTGAGGACAGAGGGTCTGAGGACAGAGGGTGTCGTATTGTCATACTGATATTCTGTACACACTGTGAAGACCACTGAGACAAATGTAACATTTGTGATATTGGGCTATAAATAAACATTGATTGATTGATTGATTGATGACTACTTCCATTCTGGAGAGGATCACAGACACATGGATCCTGAGGTGAAGCTCGGGACCCGGTCAAACAGCTACTGGAAAGCTACCAAACCAGCGAGGCCATGTGGCGCCTGCACTGAGCACTGTGCAGCAGACAGAGAGACACAGGCAGACACAAGGAGGACATGTTGTGAAGATGTTTTTGAGAAAGACACCATCATCCAGGAGTCACGTGCACAGATATCAATCCTCCAAGAACAGAGTTCCTTCTCCAGGAGCCTCTGACTGAGCACCAGCTGCAGGTTCCTCCAGGTCCTCTTCTTCCAGCGGGAGGTAGCTGGGCGGGGCCTCTCGGTGAAGCAGGTCCAATGGGCAGCGGCCTCTGTATTCGGCTGAGATGAAGACGCTGCCAGAGACCGCCCCTGAGGCGCACGACGCACTGATGGCAGGGCGTCTGTTGGGAGGAGAGCAGACGGAGACCACGACATGCTCCTGGAGCAGACATGCAATGCAGACGCCAAGGAGGCAAGGGGTCTGGATGGCACTCAATCGTGCTGCCAGGGGGAAGTGGCTCTCAAGTCTACGCTGCACCTCCGTTGCTCCAGTCGGTCAACAGGGATGCAGAGACGGTAGTCATGGCAGCAGTAGAGACCAACCCATCCACGACAGCCACGCCATCCCTGATACATATATCTACTGGCGAGTGTGCCGATCAGTCAAGGACGACCTGACAAGTGTGTGAGCAGTTGGTTTGAAGGCCTTGTCAGATCCCTGTCCAGTGACCAGAAGACACGTGTGGGAAAGCTCAACACCTTCCACACAGCAGGACTGGTGCCCCTGGCAGGAGCAATGCGTCACTGCCTGCTGCACACGAGCCAGATCGCTGCCAGTGGTGGAGAACTCAACATGGCTGACTTCATAGGCAACCACGAGTGCAGTGACCTTCCTCCATCCCTCTTCCAGGAGCATGGCAGTATGAGAACAGGGACCAAAGCAAGCAGCATCCCTGATCTGCCCCAAGACTGCCTCGAGACAGCAGTCGTGGTAGATGCCATGTCCGCCACACGACACTGGTCTGTCCACACAGGAGGAGGATGCTGGGAGTCCCAGCAGCTTCTTCCGGCCGGGCCTCCGGGCCTCCGGGGGGCAGTCTGCGGCTTCATCTGCCTCATCCTCCCCAGGGACTTATTCGGTGTGAACGTTCTGATGAACTGAGTACGGCAAAGTACTTGGTGTGAAAGCGCCCAATAACCCTGGTGATGCGTTCAAGGCCTCATGATAAAGTAGGCATTTGAACAACAGAAGGATAATTTAGGTATTCATGTGAACCAGAATGTAAATGTGCGAGTCAGTAGGGGGGGAGACGCAGACCACGGGAGGATTGATTCATGGCTAAATAAATGGTGTTCAAACCCTGCTTTAGTACCAGACACACGTTCAACACGTTAAACACTGAATGGCTAAATGACCAAAGTATCTTTAAGAGCTTAAACCACTCTGCATGAAGGACTCTTTGAAGAGTGTTTCCTCACCAGCGATGACAGGGCGATCAGGTCTTTGGGACCCTCGCCCCCCCCCTGAAGGTGGATGGAGTCACAGGAGTCGGAGGTGGGGGTCAGGGGGCGGGGCTTGTGTGACATTTGACCCCAGAAGCTCATGCTGACCAGCGCCTCGGCGGCCTCCAGGTCGTGGTACTCGATGCCCGCCATCCCATCCACCTGAAGAGGAGAGAACGTTAGCGAGTGTTCTCAGATTTCAGATGTGTCTCTCAGATCATGTTCGTCTCGCTCACTTCAGGCTCTGCTGTAACTGTGAACCTGAGGGACTTCTGATTCTGAACAGATGACGCGTGCAGGATGTTACTCGCCCCTCCCTCTAAAACAAGCC
>NW_027263310.1:0-26378 GCF_902827115.2 Pseudochaenichthys georgianus
ATTAAAAGTGCATGACATGTACAGGAATCTGTCCATTTCATCCACATTTGACGACCCATCCAGGGTGGCTTTCTTACCCGTGTGTGTGTGTGTGTGTGTGTGTGTGTGTGTGTGTGTGTGTGTGTGTGTGTGTGTGTGTGTGTGTGTGTGTGTGTGTGTGTGTGTGTGTGTGTGTGTGTGTGTGTGTGTGTGTGTGTGTGTGTGTGTGTGTGTGTGTGTGTGTGTGTGTGTGTGTGTGTGTGTGTGTGTGTGTGTGTGTGTGTGTGTGTGTGTGTGTGTGTGTGTGTGTGTGTGTTAGCCGGATGGTGGTACCGTCATTACCTGTGGTTCTATGCAACCAGTCATGCACCTGTGAGGGTGGGAACATAGCGGTGACACCAATGTTTAGGTTAACAGGGGGCAGAATGATTTGGTTCACACGCATGCACATGCCCATAAATTGTACTTTGGTCAATTTAGAAGTACCAGAGAATTATATGTTGCAGGTAAAAGTCCTGCATTCAAAAATGTTACTCAAGTAAAAGTAGAAAAGTATTATCATCAACATAGAGTTAAAGTAGCGGCAGTCAAAGTAGTGATTGTGCACATTGGTCCATTTCAGAATAACATATGATATGTTTTATAATGATTGATCATTAAAGTGTTGAAGTCCTAATGGTACTTCAATAAATGTACTTAGTTACTTCCCAACTCTGGTCACAAACACTTACCTGGAACTCCACCACTGCCTCTTTAGATAGCTTGTGTCGAATGAGAAGAGCTGTGACACAGTAGCTACGGTAGGCCGTGAGGTCCGAGCTGGGAACTATTTGGCCAGAAACCAGACGGGACTTTATATAGCCCACTTTGTCCTCAGCTGCAACCAGGATGTCATTGCTTTGCCTAACACACACACACACACACACACACACACACACACACACACACACACACACACACACACACACACACACACACACACACACACACACACACACACACACACACACACACACACACACACACACACACACACACACACACCTTGTGTCAGTGCATAACATAATACGAAAAACAACATACATAAAAACATATACCTCATTGTTTGATCAGCGTTCAACAAATATATATAATACAAAAATATACACGTACCCACACACCGGCCAGCCGGGCCACGGACCACCCTTGTAGCCTACAGATAAATTATACATCTACTATGCTCATATACTGTATACTGTTATGGCTAGATTCCCCAGTCAAGCCAAAACATAAAAGAGATTAATATTATATCATTTAACTTGGAATATCATGAGCATATGACTCGATCCTAATGCAATAATCTGGCCAGCCCTGCAGCCCGTTCTAGGTTCTGATTGGCTCTCTAGCTTCTGACTGGCTGTCCAGGTTGTCAATCACAGCCGTGGGCATATCATACTATTGGTAACATCGCTAAATTTACTAACTGATATCTGTATGTTGTTACTTCGGCATCATTTTAAAACGTGTATTACAATTAAATCACTTGTTGTAGTTGTAGCCCATAGTTTAGCATACTCATCCCGACTCAGCCTGGTTGTTTATGGCCCTTGAGCCACGATGTTATGGGGCCAGAAAAACTGTGAATTAGGACCCGCTAGCCGGTACTAGGCCAAGTGGAAATGCCACCGGGCTCGGCACGCTTAAAGCGAGCTCTGCGCTGCAGAGGAAACACGCCATTACTGATCAATCATCAAACGAAGCTCGGGAGCTTGTCTGATGAGTGGACCTCTGACGCGGGTTAGCATGGTGCTAACTATGGTGCTAACACACTCGCCGTATAAATATGGTATGCTTCATGCAACCTGTACAAACTAGTTATCATATGAAAGCTGAGATTCCACATATTCACTTCACACTTCCACTTAAAACGCTTGAAAAAAATGTCAATTTTGTCTTAACCAAAATGGCGTGAAAGTATAAATGTAATACAAGTTTAAATTTACCTCATTGGACGTCCAAGGAGAGGGGACATCTTGTTCCTAAAAATTGGTCGGATGAGAAGAGAAATATATGTATGTGATGACAAATATATGTATGTATGTATGTATTGATAGATATATATATATACCAATATATACCAAGCTTCCATGACTGCTTAGGATCCAAGCTTTCAGGAAATGTATAATATGTTCAATTTGAACCATGTTCATCCAATAATGAAGTACAAAAACTAATCTGACTATCGCCAATGTACACAGGCATGTTCAAGAAGGACACCATCACCTTCATGGCCGTTAACCCCTCCGCCTTTATTACCATCCCTTTCACCCGTAGCCCCTCCGGCAGTCTCTCTTTTCCTTCCACATATCTCATTGTCACCTCATATCCCTCCCCCTTCCTCCTGCATCCCACACTCCCCACACTCATCCTGTATTTCACACAGCATGTCCAACATAGAAATCGTTCCCCTCCCTCCCTCCACCGTGACAGCCAGTATTTGGTCAGCCATGTACCCGATGTCTTCATTACCCTCTCTTTCCCACCTTCCTCCTCCCCTTGAACTTTTTCCACTCTCTTTCCCCTGGTTTTTTCCCTGTTCCGATCTGTTTTTATCTCCTTCTTCACCCGTTTTTTTTGCTTTGTCCAGGCCCCTCCTCCTTTCCCTTCGTCTCCATTCCCAGACTTCTCTCCTTCTCCCGTTTTCTTCCTGCTTTCCTCCTCCTCCATTCTTCTTTGCACACTCTTCTGTGCATTCTCCGTCCTGTCGCTTCCTTTCGGTGCCTCGCAGCTCTTCCCTGCATGTCCACTCATGCCTCCGCTGCTGCTCCCCGCACCCATTTCCGGGTTCTCTCCCGCGCCGCTCACCCTCTCTCTCGGCCCCGTAGGAGCCATTTTCATGCTTGCTTCTGCCACAGGAGCACCCACCTCCTCCTCTCCTTGTGTCTTTGCTTTCTTCCCCTCCTTTACTTTTCTTTCTCTGGCTTCCTCCGCCATTCTCTCCACCTCAATCCTCCTCTGTTCCACCGCATCCGTATCTTCGCTTCTTATTTTTTCCAACCTGACGGTCACCCCTTTTATATTCTTTCCTTTTGTAGAGCTCACCTCCATCTTCTTGACCTTCATATCCATCTGCTTTACAACTTTTCATCTCTCTTCTCCAGAATTCTCCGCTGCTTTAAGCTCAGCTCCTTCCACATTCTTCCCCTCCCCCCACATTCCAGACATTCCTGAACTCACGTTGTTATCCTCCGTATTTCCGTCTATACTGTCCATATTGTCCCCCCAATATAATACCCCCCAGCAACGCTGTTTAGGGGGGTGTTTATCCAAAAAGTAATCCAAAAAAGGTATTTGATACTCCACTTTGTCCGTGTTTAGCTCCAAACAATTCAACAGCTCTTTCTCCGTACATACACTCAGCGCCCCTAGTGTCTCAGGGTGGTATGGCCGTAAGCAAAGAGTTTGGAGGGATATTGGCTACTTGTAGCTGAGAGGGGCTGGATGTCTCAGGGCCGAGTTTGGGTGCTGAAAGGCGGACTGACAAACCGCCTTGTCGATACCCAGCAAATGTGGGTTCTGCAGGGGTCCCCAGGCCTGCCTGTGAGCCTGTCTCCCCCTCTCCAGCACCTGCGAGCTCTCCGGGGTCCTGGAGAGGCATTTTCAGGCTTCTCTCTGCACCCTTTTTCCCCTACAAAAATGACTTTTAAATGGATACTTTTGGATGTAAATGGTTCACTGTGTCATGGCTATGGGTCTCTGAAACAATCAGGCTTTTAGCACACTGTTAGCAGAGTTGAATCCGATTTTTAGGATAAACTAGTTTAAATCACCGTTGTCACTATTGTGGGGGATCTAGGAATGTACCTGTGTGTGTTGCGGAGCTTCCCTGCACTTTAAATCCATTGATTTGCATTTTTTTAGGGTGTTTTTGACTGTTTTTGCACTGTGCTCACTTGGCTGATTTGCCCTCCTGTGGGGACACATGATGACTGGCACGGAAGCCTAGGGCGTGGGCCCGGGTGGAGCCGCCGCGGGTGCATATCTTGGTGGTAGTAGCAAATATTCAAATGAGAACTTTGAAGGCCGAAGTGGAGAAGGGTTCCATGTGAACAGCAGTTGAACATGGGTCAGTCGGTCCTAAGAGATGGGCGAACGCCATTCTGAAGGGTGGGGCGATGGCCTACGTCGCCCCCGGCCGATCGAGAGGGAGTCGGGTTCAGATCCCCGAATCTGGAGTGGCGGAGATAGGCGCCGCGAGGCGTCTAGTGCGGTAACGCAAACGATCCCGGAGAAGCTGGCGGGAGCCCCGAGGAGAGTTCTCTTTTCTTTGTGAAGGGCAGGGCTCCCTGGAATGTGTTCGCCCCGAGAGAGGGGCCCGTGCCCTGTAAAGCGTCGCGGTTCCGTCGGCGTCCGGTGAGCTCTCGCTGGCCCTTGAATATCCGGGGGAGAATGTGTAAATCTCGCGCCAGGCCGTACCCATATCCGCAGCAGGTCTCCAAGGTGAACAGCCTCTGGCATGTTAGATCAAGGTATGCAAGGAAAATGTCTGCCTTATGGATAGAGTTAACGTGGGTCTTGTCCTTCAAATGTACACTTGTCCGCACAATGGAAATGTGAAGTCAACTTCCGATGCAAAGTCCCTGCCAGTGGCAGGACACATTTTACCAACTGTGCCTACACACATGCAAGACTTGGGGGTGCTCTATGCATGTGTCTGAGGGTAAAATAATGGCATGCCCCCATTTTTTTTAATTCAGTTTTACCAGGGGCACGAACTTCTGACCGGTGTTCCCTCTTGGTTTAGTCCGTGGGGGAGTGCTTACGTCCGGGGGTCCGGGGTCTCACGGTGTGTGAGGTTATGGAAGTATATGTCTATATATACTGATGTTTATTCATGCACAATGCCCCCCTGTTTCTGACTGGCTGGTCCCGATATATATATATTTATACACACACACACACACACACACACACACACACACACACACACACACACACACACACACACACACACACACACACACACACACACACACACACACACACACACACACACACACACACACCCTTCATAATGCGCCTTCTCCTCGTTTTCCCAGCATTCAATGGATTATCCGTAAATCATACAATCAAAACCAAAACGTTGATTTATCTGTTTTCCCGAATAACGTCGGTTTTTTGGTTTTCCGTTTTTCCGAAAAACCAAAAAATGACACCGGTTCTTTCTTAAACGTTGTTCATATGTTTTGGATGCATATTGTTATAGTATTTTTTCAGGCTGTTACATACAATTAGCCTCTGTTGCTACCTGCTGGTGGTGAGTAAATATTCAAATCAGTTAAAATTGACAACCAGTCCGCGATTTTTTTTTAATGTATCTGCCGGTCCTTGGCACAATAAAGGTTGGGAACCCCTGCTCTAATAGACGCTACTCAAGATGGCGCAGACAAATCAACTTCCGGTGATACAGAAGAAATTAAAATAGTCGACCTGAGACGCAGCCCCTGTCTCAGCCTGTCCCTCTCAGGAGCCAAGCCTGGAGAGGACTGCCCAGAGTGGGTAACGCCCCGATTGCACCCGCCTCTTGAGACATCGCCCCCCAGAACTGGGGGATTGCCCAGGGCTGGCCCACCTTCATCTGTGTCATCTCTGAGAACCACGAAAGTTACATGGGAAATAAGCCCCTCCTACACCTCTATATAAACAGCGTGTGGAAGCCCTTTCCGGCTCACTCTGTCCTGATGCAGCGCAGCGAATGCATCTCTTGCTCACGTGTATAGCTGCATATCCTCCTTAATGCTGAAAACTCACACACACAGCTACATGTTCCTATAATACACACTGCTTGGATTTGTTCACCTTTCAGGGCTATCCTGGCGGGACTTTGTTTAGATATAATAAGCCCAAACAATCAAAGACTCCTGGGTTTACTACTGAAGATGTGTATTAGTAGTAGCTATCACTCAACGTCATTTAATATTTCTTGGGGTCTAAGGTGGGAATTGGATCTGCCTCGGTGGAGAGCAAGGATGGCCAGTGCATTCAGTCCTATAGCCGTCTTGGTAGCAGGATTCAAACCCTTTCTTCCCTGACTCAGCGAGTGCCCCATGTTCTCATTTCTGTGGCAGGTTCATTCTCTGGCGGCCCCTTATAATTCACTGCCTGATACTCTCTCCTCCTCACTATAATTCTAATCCTAACTGTCAAACCCTTTGCAGGTTGTAACCTAAAATGGACGCTGTGACAAAGGTAACTTTGTCACTGTGGACTGACGGCTTCGGGCCTTGTAATATTGCACATGTGGTTTAGTTTGAAAGTGTTTCCCCTCCCGTTTTGTCTGTGGCTGGTGATTGGGTTCACCTGGTGCCCTGTGTTGTCTCCTCCCCCCTCACCTGTGTCTTATTTGCCTGATTAGTGTGTGTGTATTTAGGCTCTGGTTTCCCTGTCAGTGGACAGGTAGTGTGTGTGAGATCCTTGTTGCTGGTGACTGTGTTCACATGAAACAGTAAGATTGAGGCTGTGTCATGTACCTCAAGGAGTAATAAATGCCCACACCGGGTTATGTTTGAACTCTCTGCCTCCTTGCTTGGTCGGGCCGCTCAACGGTCAGTCTCACGGACGCCCACGTGCTTACTCCTCCTCATGCCTTGAAACTAAAATGGCGGCCCACTTGAAATTAATTAAGAGAACAATTGAATTGTAAATAAATAAGGAGACAACATAACAATTTGTAATGAACTTTTTATTGGGGTTATTACAAAGGTCAAACATAGGATTAAGAAAATACATGGCAATTTACCTGCTTACGGGAACATACCAACCCAGTCAAACGGCATTTCGTGTTCACCAACACGATTTTTAATCTATTGATTCGTGTTCACCAACACGATTTGCCCCTTTTTTTCGCGTTGCACAGCACGATTTTAAAAGCAATGTATTTCTACTGGTAATGTGTTTCGTGCCTGCAGGCTGCAGCACGTCTTTTTCTCCGGTCGGGTCGTGGAAGACCGGAAGCTGTGTGGTTCATAAAACATGTTCTTACTCAATATCAAGCCACAGTTATTGCTTTTATTTTAAATCGTATAATTTCGGACTTTTGTTGCCGTCTGTGAGGAAAATAAATGGGGCTCAGAGCCTCAGGATACTGAAATCTGTATTTTTTAAATCTTTTTTTCCTTCTAATTTGTTATTCTTTTCAAAATAACACACTGTTATTTACTCACCAATAACGCACAATTATCCTTGCTTTTATTTATTGGTTTAAACATTAAATAACAGATTAAGGTCAGATTAAGAAATGTGCAGAATATGACAGTTTAATGGTGGAGGTACACACATATTGATAGATGTCTTGTAATGCACTGTTGAGGAACCTGTGACCCAAGTTTTTCATTCATTGCATAACTACACCGTAGTTGTGTATGATATGTCAATAAACCTTTGAAAATCTTGAAAAGGATGTGCAAAATAGCCATAATATACAGTCTTTAATTAACTATCAGTAGAGAATAACGAGTAATGAATATACTTTATTACTTGTTTCCATTCATGTCAATTGCAGATACATGTTTAGTCTTCTCAAGCACCAACTATCAAATATCTCTCCTGATTGTTGGCACTTGACACAAATCACCTTACCCGAATTTTACTCAGGTGTAAGTAACTAAAGTCTGATTTAAGGGTTGTTTATATTTCACATAATTAACTCAAATAAATGCAGTGGAGTAAAAATACCAGGTTAACCTCTGAATTGTAGTGGAGTAGAATTACAAAGTAGCAATGAGCTGTCATGTGGGTATATATTAATATATTAATGCTGCGCATTATGGACACAAGCGATTTTCACCCATTTATTAATTATATGTTTTACATTTGATAACACCAATGTGTTTAATACTGGCAACTTCTAAATGTGGGAAAAACGAAAACGTTCAGTAGAGACGTCCCATAGAACATTTTGCGAAACACAATAGACAGCATGTGTAGTTCTGGGGGGGGTGTTCGATTCCAGTTTTGGATAGTCTGGCGTGGTTTCGTTCCATTTCACACAGCTGTTTGACGCTCTGCGTAACCTTACGGGACTGTAGTCCTAAACGATGGATGGGGATTATGGGTAGTGTAGTGTCTTCGGCCATCCTAAACTCAGAAATGTTGACAATCGCAATGATGCTCGAAATGTCCCTTATAGGCCTGCGTCTGTTTCCGGTTATTTTTATTTTGAAATTCAGTTCCTGACGGACGCCAAAAAAGCCCGAGATTATGGAATTAAACCAATAAATAAAAGCAAGGATAATTGTGTGTTATTGGTGAGTAAATAACAGTGTGTTATTTTGAAAAGAATAACAAATTAGAAGGAAAAAATATTTAAAAATACAGATTTCAGTATCCTGAGGCTCTGAGCCCCATTTATTTTCCTCACAGACGGCAACAAAAGTCCGAAATTATACGATTTAAAATAAAAGCAATAATTGTGGCTTGATATTGAGTAAGAACATGTTTTTATGAACCACACAGCTTCCGGTCTCCCACGACCCGACCGGAGAAAAAGACGTGCTGCAGGCAGTAGAAATACATTGCTTTTAAAATCGTGCTGTGCAACACGAAAAAAAGGGGCAAATCGTGTTGGTGAACACGAATCAATAGATTAAAAATCGTGTTGGTGAACACGAAATGCCGTGAGACTGGGTTGTGATATCTGGTAATAACTAACACATGTGTCAGTTAACCCGAGACCTCAACATTCACAGACAGTCGGGGTATATTAGTTTTTGTACTTCATTATTGGATTAACATGGTTCAAATTGAACATATTATACATTTCCTGAAAGCTTGGATCCTCAGCAGTCATGGAAGCTTGGTTTCATATTTTTAAAACAAATTTAGGGCTATGATAATCCTCTTTGCACATTTTTAATATTCAACTTTTCATAAAAGCAGGAATATGTTCACTGGTTTTGGCCCGTTATCTCAGGATGAGCAGGGCTCTCATAGATAATGCACATATGGTGATATAGCTTAGGCTGAGACCAATCCATAGATACCTTATTTGAGAATATTGGACCTTGTTAAGATGGTCAACCTCCTGGTGAAATATGCGCATATTGCACAAGATTAGGATTGTATGCATTTATGTCATAATACAATGTCCCTAGACTTTCAACTAATCGATTATATTATACATTTCCTGAAAGCTTGTATCCTCAGCAGTCATGGAAGCTTGGTTTCATATTTTTAAAACAAAGTTAGGGCTATGAAAATCCTCTTTGAACATTTTTAATATTCAACTTTTCATAAAAGCAGGAATATGTTCACTGGTTTTGGCCCGCTATCTCAGGGTGAGAAGGGCTCTCATAGATAATGCACATATCAATGCAGAGCCTGGATCAATACGTATCCAATGAGACCCTGCAAGTCATTCTCAAACATTGTGGAGATAAAAATGTCCAGGTGCTCATATGAACTCTACTTATTTAACTTGTTAAATGTCCACCGTTATGGGACTGTAGCTCAGGCCAGCTTTGTCCCTCAGCCTTGTTTCATACATCACTGCAAAGCTCAGACTGAGGCCGTTCCATAGACACCATGGATATCAATGTCAGACCTTGTTTGGACAAACAGTGACCAATAAAGAGATGTGACTTGTGTGCATGAAATGTACAGGAATCTGTCCATTTCATCCACATTTGACGACCCATCCAGGGTGGCTTTCTTATCCAGGAATTAGTGTGTGAAACCTGGGTAACATTGATGTGAATATAGGGAGAATATGTCCATTTCATCCAGGGAGATGTACAGGGCTTTCTTACTCAGGAATTAGTGTGTGAAAGCTGGGTAAGATTGCTGTGAATATAGGGAGGATATGTCCATTTCATCCACATGTGACGACCCCATTAAAAGTGCATGAAATGTACAGGAATCTGTCCATTTCATCCACATTTGACGACCCATCCAGGGTGGCTTTCTTACCCAGGAATTAGTGTGTGAAAGCTGGGTAAGATTGATGTGAATATAGGGAGGATATGTCCATTTCATCCACATTTGACGACTCCCATTAAAAGTGCATGAAATGTACAGGAATCTGTCCATTTCATCCACATTTGACGACCCCATTAAAAGTGCATGAAATGTACAGGAATCTGTCCATTTCATCCACATTTGACGACGGCATTAAAAGTGCATGAAATGTACAGGAATCTGTCCATTTCATCCACATTTGACGACCCATCCAGGGTGGCTTTCTTACCCAGGAATTAGTGTGTGAAAGCTGGGTAACATTGATGTGAATATAGGGAGGATATGTCAATTTCATCCACATGTGACGACTCCCATTAAAAGTGCATGAAATGTACAGGAATCTGTCCATTTCATCCACATTTGACTACCCCATTAAAAGTGCATGAAATGTACAGGAATCTGTCCATTTCATCCAGGGTGGCTTCCTTACCCAGGAATTAGTGTGTGAAAGCTGGGTAAGATTGCTGTGAATATAGGGAGGATATGTACATTTCATCCACATGTGATGACTCCCATTAAAAGTGCATGACATGTACAGGAATCTGTCCATTTCATCCACATTTGACGACCCATCCAGGGTGGCTTTCTTACCCAGGAATAAGTGTGTGAAAGTTGGGTAACATTGATGTGAATATAGGGAGGATATGTCCATTTCATCCAGGGAGATGTACAGGGCTTTCTTACCCAGGAATTAGTGTGTGAAAGCTGGGTAAGATTGATGTGAATATAGGGAGGATATGTCCATTGGCAAATGTAAGGGGAGAGAAACAGAGCAGAATCACTGCAGAATCAGGTCTGTGTGCAGGCTTTCACACTCACAGACACCCAGGCTCACTGCAAAGCTCAGACTGAGACCTTTCCATAGACACCATGGATATCAATGTCAGACCTTGTTTGGACAAACAGTGACCAATAAAGAGATGTGACTTGTGTGCATGAAATGTACAGGAATCTGTCCATTTCATCCACATTTGACGACCCATCCAGGGTGGCTTTCTTATCCAGGAATTAGTGTGTGAAACCTGGGTAACATTGATGTGAATATAGGGAGAATATGTCCATTTCATCCAGGGAGATGTACAGGGCTTTCTTACTCAGGAATTAGTGTGTGAAAGCTGGGTAAGATTGCTGTGAATATAGGGAGGATATGTCCATTTCATCCACATGTGACGACCCCATTAAAAGTGCATGAAATGTACAGGAATCTGTCCATTTCATCCACATTTGACGACCCATTCAGGGTGGCTTTCTTACCCAGGAATTAGTGTGTGAAAGCTGGGTAAGATTGCTGTGAATATAGGGAGGATATGTCCATTTCATCCACATTTGACGACCCCATTAAAAGTGCATGAAATGTACAGGAATATGTCCATTTCATCCACATTTGACGACCCATCCAGGGTGGCTTTCTTACCCAGGAATTAGTGTGTGAAAGCTGGGTAAGATTGATGTGAATATAGGGAGGATATGTCCATTTCATCCACATGTGACGACTCCCATTAAAAGTGCATGAAATGTACAGGAATGTGTCCATTTCATCCACATTTGACGACCCCATTAAAAGTGCATGAAATGTACAGGAATCTGTCCATTTCATCCACATTTGACGACGGCATTAAAAGTGCATGAAATGTACAGGAATCTGTCCATTTCATCCACATTTGACGACCCATCCAGGGTGGCTTTCTTACCCAGGAATTAGTGTGTGAAAGCTGGGTAACATTGATGTGAATATAGGGAGGATATGTCCATTTCATCCACATGTGACGACTCCCATTAAAAGTGCATGAAATGTACAGGAATCTGTCCATTTCATCCACATTTGACGACCCCATTAAAAGTGCATGAAATGTACAGGAATCTGTCCATTTCATCCACATTTGACGACCCATCCAGGGTGGCTTTCTTACCCAGGAATTAGTGTGTGAAAGCTGGGTAACATTGATGTGAATATAGGGAGGATATGTCAATTTCATCCACATGTGACGACTCCCATTAAAAGTGCATGAAATGTACAGGAATCTGTCCATTTCATCCACATTTGACTACCCCATTAAAAGTGCATGAAATGTAAAGGAATCTGTCCATTTCATCCAGGGTGGCTTCCTTACCCAGGAATTAGTGTGTGAAAGCTGGGTAAGATTGCTGTGAATATAGGGAGGATATGTACATTTCATCCACATGTGATGACTCCCATTAAAAGTGCATGACATGTACAGGAATCTGTCCATTTCATCCACATTTGACGACCCATCCAGGGTGGCTTTCTTACCCAGGAATAAGTGTGTGAAAGTTGGGTAACATTGATGTGAATATAGGGAGGATATGTCCATTTCATCCAGGGAGATGTACAGGGCTTTCTTACCCAGGAATTAGTGTGTGAAAGCTGGGTAAGCTTGATGTGAATATAGGGAGGATATGTCCATTGGCAAATGTAAGGGGAGAGAAACAGAGCAGAATCAGGTCTGTGTGCAGGCTCTCACACTCACAGACACCCAGGCTCACTGCAAAGCTCAGACTGAGACCTTTCCATAGACACCATGGATATCAATGTCAGACCTTGTTTGGACAAACAGTGACCAATAAAGAGATGTGACTTGTGTGCATGAAATGTACAGGAATCTGTCCATTTCATCCACATTTGACGACCCATCCAGGGTGGCTTTCTTATCCAGGAATTAGTGTGTGAAACCTGGGTAACATTGATGTGAATATAGGGAGAATATGTCCATTTCATCCAGGGAGATGTACAGGGCTTTCTTACTCAGGAATTAGTGTGTGAAAGCTGGGTAAGATTGCTGTGAATATAGGGAGGATATGTCCATTTCATCCACATGTGACGACCCCATTAAAAGTGCATGAAATGTACAGGAATCTGTCCATTTCATCCACATTTGACGACCCATCCAGGGTGGCTTTCTTACCCAGGAATTAGTGTGTGAAAGCTGGGTAAGATTGCTGTGAATATAGGGAGGATATGTCCATTTCATCCACATTTGACGACCCCATTAAAAGTGCATGAAATGTACAGGAATCTGTCCATTTCATCCACATTTGACGACCCATCCAGGGTGGCTTTCTTACCCAGGAATTAGTGTGTGAAAGCTGGGTAACATTGATGTGAATATAGGGAGGATATGTCCATTTCATCCACATGTGACGACTCCCATTAAAAGTGCATGAAATGTACAGGAATCTGTCCATTTCATCCACATTTCACTACCCCATTAAAAGTGCATGAAATGTACAGGAATCTGTCCATTTCATCCAGGGTGGCTTCTTTACCCAGGAATTAGTGTGTGAAAGCTGGGTAAGATTGCTGTGAATATAGGGAGGATATGTACATTGCATCCACATGTGATGACTCCCATTAAAAGTGCATGACATGTACAGGAATCTGTCCATTTCATCCACATTTGACGACCCATCCAGGGTGGCTTTCTTACCCAGGAATAAGTGTGTGAAAGTTGGGTAACATTGATGTGAATATAGGGAGGATATGTCCATTTCATCCAGGGAGATGTACAGGGCTTTCTTACCCAGGAATTAGTGTGTGAAAGCTGGGTAAGATTGATGTGAATATAGGGAGGATATGTCCATTGGCAAATGTAAGGGGAGAGAAACAGAGCAGAATCACTGCAGAATCAGGTCTGTGTGCAGGCTTTCACACTCACAGACACCCAGGCTCACTGCAAAGCTCAGACTGAGACCTTTCCATAGACACCATGGATATCAATGTCAGACCTTGTTTGGACAAACAGTGACCAATAAAGAGATGTGACTTGTGTGCATGAAATGTACAGGAATCTGTCCATTTCATCCACATTTGACGACCCATCCAGGGTGGCTTTCTTACCCAGGAATTAGTGTGTGAAAGCTGGGTAACATTGATGTGAATATAGGGAGGATATGTCCATTTCATCCACATGTGACGACTCCCATTAAAAGTGCATGAAATGTACAGGAATCTGTCCATTTCATCCACATTTGACTACCCCATTAAAAGTGCATGAAATGTACAGGAATCTGTCCATTTCATCCAGGGTGGCTTCCTTACCCAGGAATTAGTGTGTGAAAGCTGGGTAAGATTGCTGTGAATATAGGGAGGATATGTACATTTCATCCACATGTGATGACTCCCATTAAAAGTGCATGACATGTACAGGAATCTGTCCATTTCATCCACATTTGACGACCCATCCAGGGTGGCTTTCTTACCCAGGAATAAGTGTGTGAAAGTTGGGTAACATTGATGTGAATATAGGGAGGATATGTCCATTTCATCCAGGGAGATGTACAGGGCTTTCTTACCCAGGAATTAGTGTGTGAAAGCTGGGTAAGATTGATGTGAATATAGGGAGGATATGTCCATTGGCAAATGTAAGGGGAGAGAAACAGAGCAGAATCACTGCAGAATCAGGTCTGTGTGCAGGCTCTCACACTCACAGACACCCAGGCTCACTGCAAAGCTCAGACTGAGACCTTTCCATAGACACCATGGATATCAATGTCAGACCTTGTTTAGACAAACAGTGGCCAATAAAGGGATGTGAATTATGTTTTAAATGCCTATTGCAAAAAACAGAACTGGTGGTTTCTAAGTTTTGACCTGCTTCAAAATGTCCATTGCTGTTCATTTCACCATTAATTAGTACAGGCCAAATGTAAGGGGAGAGAAACACAGCAGAATCACTGCAGAATCATGTCTGTGTGCAGGCTCTCACACTCACAGACACCCAGGCTGATGCAGCTGGCTTCTGTAGCCAGTAACACATTCATATGCGTTGATATCTGGTAATAAGTAACACATGTGTCACTTAACCCGAGATCTCAACATTCACAGACAGTCGGGGTATATTAGTTTTTTTTGTTAAATGTCCACCGTTTTGGGACCGTTGATGGGCTGTTAGGGATAAAACACATATGGCCACATAGCTGTGGCTGAGAGCTATCCATAGCTTCCTGTTTTGATAATATTGGGCCAAAAAGGTAACAGTGCCTATATAATCACATGCAGTCAATGTTCACGGTTTCTGGGCTGTAAGTCAGGCACACCCACCAGAACCTCATGCCCCTGGCTTGTTTTGTTGTATTCAACATAGACAGGCTGGGGTCCAGCACCACGGAGAGCGCCTCCCCGCTGCTGCTGCTGCTGCTGCTGCTGCTGATGATGGAAGGTGTAACATTTTACTCTATTTTCCCCCCTCTCTTTTCTCCCTGCTCCTGCTGAGTCCATGAACTCTCTGAGAAGTCACTCACATGCAAATATCCCCCAATCAGTGTGCGTATAAACACACACTAAGGGTTATGCATTGTGGGTGGGGGTCCATGAACTCTCTGAGAGAGTGAAAGACAATGGAAGTCACTCACATGCAAATATCCTCCAATCAACATCTCAGGTGTTGTGGGGGTTTTGGATTTGGAGGTATCTGGTATGTTCTGAAAATATTTGACCTTGTTAATGCAGCTGGCTTCTGTAGCCAGTAACACATTCATATCTTGTAATAACTAACACATGTGTCAGTTAAACCGAGATCTCAACATTCACAGACAGTCTGTGTATATTAGGTTTTTTTTAAGCATGTTTAGGGTACATTAGCAATGGTTATATTATGAAAATGTGTGAAAGAAAAAGTGGGGTTTGAACCAGTGCTCCCTTGATCCGAACACTAACGCCCTAGCCACTGTGCCACACGCCTCCTCATATCAAGGCTTAGGGTCATTCAATCGTGACAATAAACAGACAGTCAGGTTAAACCAGGAACACATTTGTATTTTATTGCGACATCTCAATGCATATTTACAGGTTTATTTTGCAGCTGTACAGCAGGAAAGAGCCACAGACAGCTTAGTGTTGCATATCTTAAATGCGTTAAAAAAAGTACTAAGTTATAATATAATAAACAATATGCTAAAACAAAAGTACTACAATATGCAAAAAAAAAGTACTAAGTTATAATATAATAAACAATAGACAATATGCTAAAAAAAGTACTAAGTTATAATATAATAAACAATATGCTCAAAAAAGATAAAAACTAAAAAAGTTACATCATTTTCAAAAATATGAAAAAATACAGGAAGGAAGGACATGCGGTGCATTACATTGCATTTAGTGCAGCAGCTTGTCGCTGAAGGTGCTGCACAGTGAGGACAGGGTGTCTCTTCCGCACACACTGGTCTGTTCATCCACCTATGTAGTAGCCTACTCATCCAGCCACTCGGAAAGATTTTCTGTTCACTCCGTAGTTGAACTTCAGTTCAGTGTCCACTTTGATGTCCCTTGTTGCTTTGAAGAGGATAGTATGCACGTCCTCATCATCCAGCCTCAAAACAACACAAAGCGGCTTGATGTTTGGATTCTTTGATGAATGGTTTATCTTGCGGCCAAATGTTTCTACACCATCATGACACGGGCATGGCCACGTTTGTGCCTCCCCACCAGCGTTGAAGAAGAACAAGTAAGCGGATTGGTCTCCTTGGTCCTTCATCATAATTTCCCCTTCAGCTTTCGTGATGACCTTTCCATGGTAGTCACACACTATGTCACCTTCAGTGAAATGTGTTGTTGCAACAACTCCTGTGATAAAGAGAGCATAACATATCGAGTTAGATGATGAACGAAATAAACTTTGCAAGTTGGCACACTTTTCAAAACGCTATAGTGCTAATTTGAGTGATACTATTTCCTCAATTGTCTTACCTTCCCCCTTTTGTCCATCAAAAGATTTGATGGCAAGGCCTTTCCACTTCTGCCGAGAACAACTGTTCAAGATGTTCTTATCACTCTCAATGACGTATTTGAGGGCTGGTGTCCACATGTCCAAAATGTCTTGCGCCTTGGGACAGTTGGACGTCCACCCCTCCTTGCTAATGAGACGTTCTATCTTTCCGCCTGATGGCTTCCGATATGTGTAGTATTCTGAAAGAAAGGATACGATAAATTCAGTCATGAATTTGTGACACTGAATACAATTGCCAACTTTTAATGATTAAAATGGTTCATACCTTTCATGGAGTCACAAAAGGTCACTTGAGCCACGTGATCTTTGTCCCTCTGGCAGACAAGAAGAAACAGTCGCATTCCCCTCTCACAAACTCAGGGCGAATAAATTCATAGTACCCCTGGTACCACTGTGGGAACAAGGAAGTGAATTAATTGACTGTAATACACTAAACACTTTGCGTAATAATAAAACATTCTGCTGCTTAATAACTTACAGCTTCCTCCTCCAACGTTAAGGCTATTGTTGCAACATGCGTGGCCCCGGTTTTGTGATTCTTGATGCCAGATATCTTCCGTCAGTAAGCTTGCGGTTCACCCACTCTCTTACCTGGAAAACAATGACAAATTAAAATGCATTAATGTCTAAAAAACTCAATTAACAATATATAATATACAACATGTCTCTATTTACAGCACTTTTCCCCACGTTTCAAACCCTTAATTCATAAATGCTGAATTAAATGCTGAATTCACACTTACAGTCATGCCTTCAACAGCTCCTGGTCGCTGAAAGTGGCACAACATCATCACTGCTTCACAGTAGTAGCGGTACCACGTTTTCTCAGTTGGCGAGACCACTATCTTAGAGATAGCCATCCTGTTGTAGATGTCCAAGAACCTTTTCTTTCCACTCCGCAGAACCTGGTTGCAGTCATGAACGGTGGGCATGCCGTCCACAATTCGATCGTATCTAAACAAAGAATAAAAAGGAGAAACAGGTTGTTTATAATAGTCAGGATTGTACTAGGAGAAAACATTAAGTACGCCACAGAAGGACAATACAGAATGAATAGTAAAGGTAAAACATGTACTGCATACGTTCCCTGAATGTTTCCTTGCAACAGGTTTCCGCATGGTTTTCAAGAAGTCGATGTACTTCTGAATCTTAATCCCGTCTTCATTCAAATCGACGCTCTCTTTCACGTACTGCAGGAACCTGATTATGTTTTTCATGTAATTGAGGATAGTGGCTGCAGACAAGCCTGAATAAGCATATTTTTAACAAATCAATATGAAATTAGGCCCCGTTCAAGCAGACTCTAACATATATTGAACAGTTTTCCATATGCTTACTCGTTTTGCAGTGAACAGTTGCTTAACTTTGACACACAGCTTATGAAACTATTTACAAAAAAAAGGAAAATGGAGGATGCAAATGGAAAATAACACTAGTAGCAGCATACATTGAAAGTTACTCAGGCCCCTTGTCATGCAGGCTCCAAGCAAAATATACAATGCAGTGTTCTAGGTCGGTAAATTACAAAAAAGGTGTTTTACAGTGCCACCTACCTTCTCACCAAGTATTTTCCCCTGAAAAAAAAAAGGGTCTATATCCATGAGTGAGTGCTGTAGTGATGACACTCAAAGTGTTCACTGCAGTGTGTGTGTGTGTGTGTGTGTGTGTGTGTGTGTGTGTGTGTGTGTGTGTGTGTGTGTGTGTGTGTGTGTGTGTGTGTGTGTGTGTGTGTGTGTGTGTGTGTGTGTGTGTGTGTGTGTGTGTGTGTGTGTGTGTGTGTGTGTGTGTGTGTGTGTGTGTGTGTGTGTGTGTGTGTGTGTGTGTGTGTGTGTGTGTGTGTGTGTGTGTGTGTGTGATGGCGAGTGTGTGTGTGTGATGGCCATGGCCATCTCTTACCTGGTAGCTACATATCCAACCAGGCAAGGTCCTTCCCTTCTCCTCCAAATGACGTCCTGGTGACGCCATAGTCCCAGAAGAGTTCCTCTCCAACCTTAATGTTCTGTATGGTGAGGAACACTAACACCGGTCTGGGGCCATCTGGGAAGGTCAGGTCAAACCTTTTGGCCTTTAGGTTGGGACGCTTCCTGGAGTGATTCAGGAAGCGTCCATATGTCTCCACTTCAGGGTGGCAGTCACAACGGGAGGAGGCGTCAATGCACAACTCCTTAAAAAAGAAGCGGTAGATGGAATCATCCCTTCGATGTCCCTCAGCTACTGAGATAAGGGTGCCGTGGTAATCGCACACGACATCCCCTTTGTCCATGGGACATGTGGCGACGACACCTTCAGTAGGAAAATAGAGAAGGGCGTTAGTGTTTATGGAGACATTCCAATCATTTACCTTTTTTAAATGAGCCTGCATTTCACACAATATAGGCAGTGGCACTCACCTATACCCTTCTCCCCCCCAAAGTCCCGGACAGCAAGCCCACGCCAGCTCTGCTCTGAAATAGAGCGGATAAGGCTCTGACTGGATGTTGGCGCGCCTAGAGGAGCGACCCATCCACGCACAACATCCTGTACGGAGTGGGTGTTGCTAACCCAGCGCTCCTTGGTGAGGGACCGTCGCACCGCCTCCTCGGTGGGTTGTGTGGCATGCCTGCCCATTGCCTGACCTGTGTGTGACGAGTTAAACGAGTGAGCAGTGCAATCAAGGGAACAATAAGAAAAGGGGAACACAACACTGCCTGAGTGCAAAATACTTACTGAGAATGTAGGACGTTCTCTCCAGGAGCTGCACATTCCTCCACTTTCTATACAATGGCCTGTATGCAGTGAAGCCGGCCCCTACACACAGCCTCTTACTAGGCGCCACAGAGTGCAGAGAGGACGGAAAGACCTCCAAAAACCTGTCCCACTGAATGCCCACGGTTACAGGCGGTGTTGGCAGGCTGGAGGGGGAAAATAAACACCATGTCTATTAACGCTACTGCAGGGCCGCTCACTGGCCAACAGTTCACCCTACATGAGAAGGACACAGCGAGCGGGCATCTGATGCAGTTGAAAGTGGGCCTCCACTCTGCTGTATACCAATCAATAGTCTCAACATAGTGAAGGCAGTATTATATTGATCCCACAACATAATTTACCTCTGCAGGGTTAGCGCACATAAAACAGTACGTTTTCCTTTTATATTGCTCTGCATTGAGCATTTCTATATCTGCCATGAGTCCCACAGTAATAGACAACAACAACAACAACAACAACAACAACAACAACAACAACAACAACAACAATTACAGCGTTTTTGGAGTTCAAACTGTGAAATCATTAAATAATTTTACATCATCACAATAAGTTCCCATATGGCACCCCACTACTCAAAAAAAACCGCCAGCTGACTCGTCTGAACACATACCTGTGGAGGTGGAGGGCGAATCGGAGGAGGAGGGCGTCTCGTCCACCGCAGCCCCAGGTTCTTGTGGCAAATACCTGTGTTGATGGAGGACTGCTATGAGTGCCTTGGCAGTATGCATTTTTGCGAAGCTCTTATTCCCCAGTTTGAAACATGCTCGTTGAGTAAGTCACTCACTTCTTTCTGAGGCGCTGCAGGTCAGAGTAGATGTTGGTCAGTGGGTTGCCGCCACAGTCCACAAAGAACCTGCCCTGCCCTGAGGTCAGGCCTTTGGTGGCTTCAGCCCTCACATGGCAGAAATAGCACTCCAGCAGCTTCAAAGATACGGTGGAACATGCACATGAAAAAAGAGACACATCATCAAAAAACACCTCATCATAACTCTGTTCAACCCCTAATACACAAAAGACTGTCGTCCCATTTCAAGAATAATATAATGACCTACCTCGTCCTCTTGCTGGCTGAGGGTGAAGGTATGCCCTGCCGCCTTGGAGCTGGTTAGCCGGATGGTGGTACCGTCATTACCTGTGGTTCTATGCAACCAGTCATGCACCTGTGAGGGTGGGAACATAGCGGTGACACCAATGTTTAGGTTAACAGGGGGCAGAATGATTTGGTTCACACGCATGCACACGCCCATAAATTGTACTTTGGTCAATTTAGAAGTACCAGAGAATTATATGTTGCAGGTAAAAGTCCTGCATTCAAAAATGTTACTCAAGTAAAAGTAGAAAAGTATTATCATCAACATATAGTTAAAGTAGCGGCAGTCAAAGTAGTGATTGTGCACATTGGTCCATTTCAGAATAACATATATGATATGTTTTATAATGATTGATCATTAAAGTGTTGAAGTCCTAATGGTACTTCAATAAATGTACTTAGTTACTTCCCAACTCTGGTCACAAACACTTACCTGGAACTCCACCACTGCCTCTTTAGATAGCTTGTGTCGAATGAGAAGAGCTGTGACACAGTAGCTACGGTAGGCCGTGAGGTCCGATCTGGGAACTATTTGGCCAGAAACCAGACGGGACTTTATATAGCCCACTTTGTCCTCAGCTGCAACCAGGATGTCATTGCTTTGCCTAACACACACACACACACACACACACACACACACACACACACACACACACACACACACACACACACCTTGTGTCAGTGCATAACATAATACGAAAAACAACATACATAAAAACATATACCTCATTGTTTGATCAGCGTTCAACAAATATATATAATACAAAAATATACACGTACCCACACACCGGCCAGCCGGGCCACGGACCACCCTTGTAGCCTACAGATAAATTATACATCTACTATGCTCATATACTGTATACTGTTATGGCTAGATTCCCCAGTCAAGCCAAAACATAAAAGAGATATTAATATTATATCATTTAACTTGCAATATCATGAGCATATGACTCGATCCTAATGCAATAATCTGGCCAGCCCTGCAGCCCGTTCTAGGTTCTGATTGGCTCTCTAGCTTCTGACTGGCTGTCCAGGTTGTCAATCACAGCCGTGGGCATATCATACTATTGGTAACATCGCTAAATTTACTAACTGATATCTGTATGTTGTTACTTCGGCATCATTTTAAAACGTGTATTACAATTAAATCACTTGTTGTAGTTGTAGCCCATAGTTTAGCATACTCATCCCGACTCAGCCTGGTTGTTTATGGCCCTTGAGCCACGATGTTATGGGGCCAGAAAAACTGTGAATTAGGACCCGCTAGCCGGTACTAGGCCAAGTGGAAATGCCACCGGGCTCGGCACGCTTAAAGCGAGCTCTGCGCTGCAGAGGAAACACGCCATTACTGATCAATCATCAAACGAAGCTCGGGAGCTTGTCTGATGAGTGGACCTCTGACGCGGGTTAGCATGGTGCTAACTATGGTGCTAACACACTCGCCGTATAAATATGGTATGCTTCATGCAACCTGTACAAACTAGTTATCATATGAAAGCTGAGATTCCACATATTCACTTCACACTTCCACTTAAAACGCTTGAAAAAAATGTCAATTTTGTCTTAACCAAAATGGCGTGAAAGTATAAATGTAATACAAGTTTAAATTTACCTCATTGGACGTCCAAGGAGAGGGGACATCTTGTTCCTAAAAATTGGTCGGATGAGAAGAGAAATATATGTATGTATGTATTGATAGATATATATATATATATACCAATATATACCAATATATACCAAGCTTCCATGACTGCTTAGGATCCAAGCTTTCAGGAAATGTATAATATGTTCAATTTGAACCATGTTCATCCAATAATGAAGTACAAAAACTAATCTGACTATCGCCAATGTACACAGGCATGTTCAAGAAGGACACCATCACCTTCATGGCCGTTAACCCCTCCGCCTTTATTACCATCCCTTTCACCCGTAGCCCCTCCGGCAGTCTCTCTTTTCCTTCCACATATCTCATTGTCACCTCATATCCCTCCCCCTTCCTCCTGCATCCCACACTCCCCACACTCCCCACACTCATCCTGTATTTCACACAGCATGTCCAACATAGAAATCGTTCCCCTCCCTCCCTCCACCGTGACAGCCAGTATTTGGTCAGCCATGTACCCGATGTCTTCATTACCCTCTCTTTCCCACCTTCCTCCTCCCCTTGAACTTTTTCCACTCTCTTTCCCCTGGTTTTTTCCCTGTTCCGATCTGTTTTTATCTCCTTCTTCACCCGTTTTTTTGCTTTGTCCAGGCCCCTCCTCCTTTCCCTTCGTCTCCATTCCCAGACTTCTCTCCTTCTCCCGTTTTCTTCCTGCTTTCCTCCTCCTCCATTCTTCTTTGCACACTCTTCTGTGCATTCTCCGTCCTGTCGCTTCCTTTCGGTGCCTCGCAGCTCTTCCCTGCATGTCCACTCATGCCTCCGCTGCTGCTCCCCGCACCCATTTCCGGGTTCTCTCCCGCGCCGCTCACCCTCTCTCTCGGCCCCGTAGGAGCCATTTTCATGCTTGCTTCTGCCACAGGAGCACCCACCTCCTCCTCTCCTTGTGTCTTTGCTTTCTTCCCCTCCTTTACTTTTCTTTCTCTGGCTTCCTCCGCCATTCTCTCCACCTCAATCCTCCTCTGTTCCACCACATCCGTATCTTCGCTTCTTATTTTTTCCAACCTGACGGTGACCCCTTTTATATTCTTTCCTTTTGTAGAGCTCACCTCCATCTTCTTGACCTTCATATCCATCTGCTTTACAACTTTTCATCTCTCTTCTCCAGAATTCTCCGCTGCTTTAAGCTCAGCTCCTTCCACATTCTTCCCCTCCCCCCACATTCCAGACATTCCTGAACTCACGTTGTTATCCTCCGTATTTCCGTCTATACTGTCCATATTGTCCCCCCAATATAATACCCCCCAGCAACGCTGTTTAGGGGGGTGTTTATCCAAAAAGTAATCCAAAAAAGGTATTTGATACTCCACTTTGTCCGTGTTTAGCTCCAAACAATTCAACAGCTCTTTCTCCGTACATACACTCAGCGCCCCTAGTGTCTCAGGGTGGTATGGCCGTAAGCAAAGAGTTTGGAGGGATATTGGCTACTTGTAGCTGAGAGGGGCTGGATGTCTCAGGGCCGAGTTTGGGTGCTGAAAGGCGGACTGACAAACCGCCTTGTCGATACCCAGCAGCTGTGGGTTCTGCAGGGGTCCCCAGGCCTGCCTGTGAGCCTGTCTCCCCCTCTCCAGCACCTGCGAGCTCTCCGGGGTCCTGGAGAGGCATTTTCAGGCTTCTCTCTGCACCCTTTTTCCCCTACAAAAATGACTTTTAAATGGATACTTTTGGATGTAAATGGTTCACTGTGTCATGGCTATGGGTCTCTGAAACAATCAGGCTTTTAGCACACTGTTAGCAGAGTTGAATCCGATTTTTAGGATAAACTAGTTTAAATCACCGTTGTCACTATTGTGGGGGATCTAGGAATGTACCTGTGTGTGTTGCGGAGCTTCCCTGCACTTTAAATCCATTGATTTGCATTTTTTTAGGGTGTTTTTGACTGTTTTTGCACTGTGCTCACTTGGCTGATTTGCCCTCCTGTGGGGACACATGATGACTAGCAAGGAAGCCTAGGGCGTGGGCCCGGGTGGAGCCGCCGCGGGTGCATATCTTGGTGGTAGTAGCAAATATTCAAATGAGAACTTTGAAGGCCGAAGTGGAGAAGGGTTCCATGTGAACAGCAGTTGAACATGGGTCAGTCGGTCCTAAGAGATGGGCGAACGCCATTCTGAAGGGTGGGGCGATGGCCTACGTCGCCCCCGGCCGATCGAGAGGGAGTCGGGTTCAGATCCCCGAATCTGGAGTGGCGGAGATAGGCGCCGCGAGGCGTCCAGTGCGGTAACGCAAACGATCCCGGAGAAGCTGGCGGGAGCCCCGGGGAGAGTTCTCTTTTCTTTGTGAAGGGCAGGGCTCCCTGGAATGGGTTCGCCCCGAGAGAGGGGCCCGTGCCCTGTAAAGCGTCGCGGTTCCGTCGGCGTCCGGTGAGCTCTCGCTGGCCCTTGAATATCCGGGGGAGAATGTGTAAATCTCGCGCCAGGCCGTACCCATATCCGCAGCAGGTCTCCAAGGTGAACAGCCTCTGGCATGTTAGATCAAGGTATGCAAGGAAAATGTCTGCCTTATGGATAGAGTTAACGTGGGTCTTGTCCTTCAAATGTACACTTGTCTGCACAATGGAAATGTGAAGTCAACTTCCGATGCAAAGTCCCTGCCAGTGGCAGGACACATTTTACCAACTGTGCCTACACACATGCAAGACTTGGGGGTGCTCTATGCATGTGTCTGAGGGTAAAATAATGGCATGCCCCCATTTTTTTTTATTCAGTTTTACCAGGGGCACGAACTTCTGACCGGTGTTCCCTCTTGGTTCAGTCCGTGGGGGAGTGCTTACGTCCGGGGGTCCGGGGTCTCACGGTGTGTGAGGTTATGGAAGTATATGTCTATATATACTGATGTTTATTCATGCACAATGCCCCCCTGTTTCTGGCTGGTCCCGATATATATATATTTATACACACACACACACACACACACACACACACACACACACACACACACACACCCTTCATAATGCGCCTTCTCCTCGTTTTCCCAGCATTCAATGGATTATCTGTAAATCATACAATCAAAACCAAAACGTTGATTTATCTGTTTTCCCGAATAACGTCGGTTTTTTGGTTTTCCGTTTTTCCGAAAAACCAAAAAATGACACCGGTTCTTTCTTAAACGTTGTTCATATGTTTTGGATGCATATTGTTCTAGTATTTTTTCAGGCTGTTACATACAATTAGCCTCTGTTGCTACCTGCTGGTGGTGAGTAAATATTAAAATCAGTTAAAATTGACAACCGATCCGCGATTTTTTTTTAATGTATCTGCCGGTCCTTGGCACAATAAAGGTTGGGAACCCCTGCTCTAATAGACGCTACTCAAGATGGCGCAGACAAATCAACTTCCGGTGATACAGAGGAAATTAAAATAGTCGACCTGAGACGCAGCCCCTGTCTCAGCCTGTCCCTCTCAGGAGCCAAGCCTGGAGAGGACGGCCCAGAGTGGGTAACGCCCCGATTGCACCCGCCTCTTGAGACATCGCCCCCCAGAACTGGGGGATTGCCCAGGGCTGGCCCACCTTCATCTGTGTCATCTCTGAGAACCACGACAGTTACATGGGAAATAAGCCCCTCCTACACCTCTATATAAACAGCGTGTGGAAGCCCTTTCTGGCTCACTCTGTCCTGATGCAGCGCAGCGAATGCATCTCTTGCTCACGTGTATAGCTGCATATCCTCCTGAATGATGAAAACTCACACACACAGCTACATGTTCCTATAATACACACTGCTTGGATTTGATCACCTTTCAGGGCTATCCTGGGGTGAGATTGTTTAGTTATAATAAGCCGAAATAATCAAAGACTCATGGGTTTACTACTGAAGATGTGTATTATAATTGTTATATGTGAGTGATAGTGAAAACACTACTATGGTAGCTATCACTCAACGTCATTTAATTGTTCTTGGGGTCTAAGGTGGGAATTGGATCTGCCTCGGTGGAGAGCAAGGATAGCCAGTGCATTCAGTCCTGTAGCCGTCTTGGCAGCAGGATTCAAACCCTTTCTTCCCTGACTCAGCGAGTGCCCCATGTTCTCATTTCTGTGGCAGGTTCATTCTCTGGCAGCCCCTTATAATTCACTGCCTGATACTCTCTCCTCCTCACTATTATTCTAATCCTAACCGTCAAACCCTTTGCAGGTTGTAACCTAAAATGGACGCTGTGACAAAGGTAAC
>NW_027263310.1:26878-79941 GCF_902827115.2 Pseudochaenichthys georgianus
CATATGATAACTAGTTTGTACAGGTTGCATGAAGCATACCATATTTATACGGCGAGTGTGTTAGCACCATAGTTAGCACCATGCTAACCCGCGTCAGAGGTCCACTCATCAGACAAGCTCCCGAGCTTCGTTTGATGATTGATCAGTAATGGCGTGTTTCCTCTGCAGCGCAGAGCTCGCTTTAAGCGTGCCGAGCCCGGTGGCATTTCCACTTGGCCTAGTACCGGCTAGCGGGTCCTAATTCACAGTTTTTCTGGCCCCATAACATCGTGGCTCAAGGGCCATAAACAACCAGGCTGAGTCGGGATGAGTATGCTAAAATATGGGCTACAACTACAACAAGTGATTTAATTGTAATACACGTTTTAAAATGATGCCGAAGTAACAACATACAGATATCAGTTAGTAAATTTAGCGATGTTACCAATAGTATGATATGCCCACGGCTGTGATTGACAACCTGGACAGCCAGTCAGAAGCTAGAGAGCCAATCAGAACCTAGAACGGGCTGCAGGGCTGGCCAGATTATTGCATTAGGATCGAGTCATATGCTCATGATATTCCAAGTTAAATGATATAATATTAATATCTCTTTTATGTTTTGGCTTGACTGGGGAATCTAGCCATAACAGTATACAGTATATGAGCATAGTAGATGTATAATTTATCTGTAGGCTACAAGGGTGGTCCGTGGCCCGGCTGGCCGGTGTGTGGGTACGTGTATATTTTTGTATTATATATATTTGTTGAACGCTGATCAAACAATGAGGTATATGTTTTTATGTATGTTGTTTTTCGTATTATGTTATGCACTGACACAAGGTAGGTGTGTGTGTGTGTGTGTGTGTGTGTGTGTGTGTGTGTGTGTGTGTGTGTGTGTGTGTGTGTGTGTGTGTGTGTGTGGTGTGTGTGTGTGTGTGTGTGTGTGTGTGTGTGTGTGTGTGTGTGTGTGTGTGTGTGTGTGTGTGTGTGTGTGTGTGTGTGTGTGTGTGTGTGTGTGTGTGTGTGTGTGTGTGTGTGTGTGTGTGTGTGTGTGTGTGTGTGTGTGTGTGGCAAAGCAATGACATCCTGGTTGCAGCTGAGGACAAAGTGGGCTATATAAAGTCCCGTCTGGTTTCTGGCCAAATAGTTCCCAGATCGGACCTCACGGCAAAGCAATGACATCCTGGTTGCAGCTGAGGACAAAGTGGGCTATATAAAGTCCCGTCTGGTTTCTGGCCAAATAGTTCCCAGATCGGACCTCACGGCAAAGCAATGACATCCTGGTTGCAGCTGAGGACAAAGTGGGCTATATAAAGTCCCGTCTGGTTTCTGGCCAAATAGTTCCCAGATCGGACCTCACGGCCTACCGTAGCTACTGTGTCACAGCTCTTCTCATTCGACACAAGCTATCTAAAGAGGCAGTGGTGGAGTTCCAGGTAAGTGTTTGTGACCAGAGTTGGGAAGTAACTAAGTACATTTATTGAAGTACCATTAGGACTTCAACACTTTAATGATCAATCATTATAAAACATATCATATATGTTATTCTGAAATGGACCAATGTGCACAATCATTACTTTGACTGCCGCTACTTTCACTATATGTTGATGATAATACTTTTCTACTTTTACTTGAGTAACATTTTTGAATGCAGGACTTTTACCTGCAACATATAATTCTCTGGTACTTCTAAATTGACCAAAGTACAATTTATGGGCGTGTGCATGCGTGTGAACCAAATCATTCTGCCCCCTGTTAACCTAAACATTGGTGTCACCGCTATGTTCCCACCCTCACAGGTGCATGACTGGTTGCATAGAACCACAGGTAATGACGGTACCACCATCCGGCTAACCAGCTCCAAGGCGGCAGGGCATACCTTCACCCTCAGCCAGCAAGAGGACGAGGTAGGTCATTATATTATTCTTGAAATGGGACGACAGTCTTTTGTGTATTAGGGGTTGAACAGAGTTATGATGAGGTGTTTTTTGATGATGTGTCTCTTTTTTCATGTGCATGTTCCACCGTATCTTTGAAGCTGCTGGAGTGCTATTTCTGCCATGTGAGGGCTGAAGCCACCAAAGGCCTGACCTCAGGGCAGGGCAGGTTCTTTGTGGACTGTGGCGGCAACCCACTGACCAACATCTACTCTGACCTGCAGCGCCTCAGAAAGAAGTGAGTGACTTACTCAACGAGCATGTTTCAAACTGGGGAATAAGAGCTTCGCAAAAATGCATACTGCCAAGGCACTCATAGCAGTCCTCCATCAACACAGGTATTTGCCACAAGAACCTGGGGCTGCGGTGGACGAGACGCCCTCCTCCTCCGAGTCGCCCTCCACAGGACCGGCCAAGTATGTGTTCAGACGAGTCAGCTGGCTGTTTTTTTGAGTAGAGGGGTGCCATATGGGAACTTATTGTGATGATGTAAAATTATTTAATGATTTCACAGTTTGAACTCCAAAAACGCTGTAATTGTTGTTGTTGTTGTCTATTACTGTGGGACTCATGGCAGATATAGAAATGCTCAATGCAGAGCAATATAAAAGGAAAACGTACTGTTTTATGTGCGCTAACCCTGCAGAGGTAAATTATGTTGTGGGATCAATATAATACTGCCTTCACTATGTTGAGACTATTGATTGGTATACAGCAGAGTGGAGGCCCACTTTCAACTGCATCAGATGCCCGCTCGCTGTGTCCTTCTCATGTAGGGTGAACTGTTGGCCAGTGAGCGGCCCTGCAGTAGCGTTAATAGACATGGTGTTTATTTTCCCCCTCCAGCCTGCCAACACCGCCTGTAACCGTGGGCATTCAGTGGGACAGGTTTTTGGAGGTCTTTCCGTCCTCTCTGCACTCTGTGGCGCCTAGTAAGAGGCTGTGTGTAGGGGCCGGCTTCACTGCATACAGGCCATTGTATAGAAAGTGGAGGAATGTGCAGCTCCTGGAGAGAACGTCCTACATTCTCAGTAAGTATTTTGCACTCAGGCAGTGTTGTGTTCCCCTTTTCTTATTGTTCCCTTGATTGCACTGCTCACTCGTTTAACTCGTCACACACAGGTCAGGCAATGGGCAGGCATGCCACACAACCCACCGAGGAGGCGGGCGTTAGTGTTCGGATCAAGGGAGCACTGGTTCAAACCCCACTTTTTCTTTCACACATTTTCATAATATAACCATTGCTAATGTACCCTAAACATGCTTAAAAAAAACCTAATATACACAGACTGTCTGTGAATGTTGAGATCTCGGTTTAACTGACACATGTGTTAGTTATTACAAGATATGAATGTGTTACTGGCTACAGAAGCCAGCTGCATTAACAAGGTCAAATATTTTCAGAACATACCAGATACCTCCAAATCCAAAACCCCCACAACACCTGAGATGTTGATTGGAGGATATTTGCATGTGAGTGACTTCCATTGTCTTTCACTCTCTCAGAGAGTTCATGGACCCCCACCCACAATGCATAACCCTTAGTGTGTGTTTATACGCACACTGATTGGGGGATATTTGCATGTGAGTGACTTCTCAGAGAGTTCATGGACTCAGCAGGAGCAGGGAGAAAAGAGAGGGGGGAAAATAGAGTAAAATGTTACACCTTTCCAGCAGCAGCAGCAGCGGGGAGGCGCTCTCCGTGGTGCTGGACCCCAGCCTGTCTATGTTGAATACAACAAAACAAGCCAGGGGCATGAGGTTCTGGTGGGTGTGCCTGACTTACAGCCCAGAAACCGTGAACATTGACTGCATGTGATTATATAGGCACTGTTACCTTTTTGGCCCAATATTATCAAAACAGGAAGCTATGGATAGCTCTCAGCCACAGCTATGTGGCCATATGTGTTTTATCCCTAACAGCCCATCAACGGTCCCAAAACGGTGGACATTTAACAAAAAAAACTAATATACCCCGACTGTCTGTGAATGTTGAGATCTCGGGTTAAGTGACACATGTGTTACTTATTACCAGATATCAACGCACATGAATGTGTTACTGGCTACAGAAGCCAGCTGCATCAGCCTGGGTGTCTGTGAGTGTGAGAGCCTGCACACAGACATGATTCTGCAGTGATTCTGCTGTGTTAAAAATATGAAACCAAGCTTCCATGACTGCTGAGGATACAAGCTTTCAGGAAATGTATAATATAATCGATTAGTTGAAAGTCTAGGGACATTGTATTATGACATAAATGCATACAATCCTAATCTTGTGCAATATGCGCATATTTCACCAGGAGGTTGACCATCTTAACAAGGTCCAATATTCTCTGAGGATCCAAGCTTTCAGGAAATGTATAATATGTTCAATTTGAACCATGTTAATCCAATAATGAAGTACAAAAACTAATATACCCCGACTGTCTGTGAATGTTTAGGTCTCGGGTTAACTGACACATGTGTTAGTTATTACCAGATATCACAACCCAGTCTCACGGCATTTCGTGTTCACCAACACGATTTTTAATCTATTGATTCGTGTTCACCAACACGATTTGCCCCTTTTTTTCGTGTTGCACAGCACGATTTTAAAAGCAATGTATTTCTACTGCCTGCAGCACGTCTTTTTCTCCGGTCGGGTCGTGGGAGACCGGAAGCTGTGTGGTTCATAAAAACATGTTCTTACTCAATATCAAGCCACAATTATTGCTTTTATTTTAAATCGTATAATTTCGGACTTTTGTTGCCGTCTGTGAGGAAAATAAATGGGGCTCAGAGCCTCAGGATACTGAAATCTGTATTTTTAAATATTTTTTCCTTCTAATTTGTTATTCTTTTCAAAATAACACACTGTTATTTACTCACCAATAACACACAATTATCCTTGCTTTTATTTATTGGTTTAATTCCATAATCTCGGGCTTTTTTGGCGTCCGTCAGGAACTGAATTTCAAAATAAAAATAACCGGAAACAGACGCAGGCCTATAAGGGACATTTCGAGCATCATTGCGATTGTCAACATTTCTGAGTTTAGGATGGCCGAAGACACTACACTACCCATAATCCCCATCCATCGTTTAGGACTACAGTCCCGTAAGGTTACGCAGAGCGTCAAACAGCTGTGTGAAATGGAACGAAACCACGCCAGACTATCCAAAACTGGAATCGAACACCCCCCCCAGAACTACACATGCTGTCTATTGTGTTTCGCAAAATGTTCTATGGGACGTCTCTACTGAACGTTTTCGTTTTTCCCACATTTAGAAGTTGCCAGTATTAAACACATTGGTGTTATCAAATGTAAAACATATAATTAATAAATGGGTGAAAATCGCTTGTGTCCATAATGCGCAGCATTAATATATTAATATATACCCACATGACAGCTCATTGCTACTTTGTAATTCTACTCCACTACAATTCAGAGGTTAACCTGGTATTTTTACTCCACTGCATTTATTTGAGTTAATTATGTGAAATATAAACAACCCTTAAATCAGACTTTAGTTACTTACACCTGAGTAAAATTCGGGTAAGGTGATTTGTGTCAAGTGCCAACAATCAGGAGAGATATTTGATAGTTGGTGCTTGAGAAGACTAAACATGTATCTGCAATTGACATGAATGGAAACAAGTAATAAAGTATATTCATTACTCGTTATTCTCTACTGATAGTTAATTAAAGACTGTATATTATGGCTATTTTGCACATCCTTTTCAAGATTTTCAAAGGTTTATTGACATATCATACACAACTACGGTGTAGTTATGCAATGAATGAAAAACTTGGGTCACAGGTTCCTCAACAGTGCATTACAAGACATCTATCAATATGTGTGTACCTCCACCATTAAACTGTCATATTCTGCACATTTCTTAATCTGACCTTAATCTGTTATTTAATGTTTAAACCAATAAATAAAAGCAAGGATAATTGTGCGTTATTGGTGAGTAAATAACAGTGTGTTATTTTGAAAAGAATAACAAATTAGAAGGAAAAAAAGATTTAAAAAATACAGATTTCAGTATCCTGAGGCTCTGAGCCCCATTTATTTTCCTCACAGACGGCAACAAAAGTCCGAAATTATACGATTTAAAATAAAAGCAATAACTGTGGCTTGATATTGAGTAAGAACATGTTTTTATGAACCACACAGCTTCCGGTCTTCCACGACCCGACCGGAGAAAAAGACGTGCTGCAGCCTGCAGGCACGAAACACATTACCAGTAGAAATACATTGCTTTTAAAATCGTGCTGTGCAACGCGAAAAAAAGGGGCAAATCGTGTTGGTGAACACGAATCAATAGATTAAAAATCGTGTTGGTGAACACGAAATGCCGTTTGACTGGGTTGGTATGTTCCCGTAAGCAGGTAAATTGCCATGTATTTTCTTAATCCTATGTTTGACCTTTGTAATAACCCCAATAAAAAGTTCATTACAAATTGTTATGTTGTCTCCTTATTTATTTACAATTCAATTGTTCTCTTAATTAATTTCAAGTGGGCCGCCATTTTAGTTTCAAGGCATGAGGAGGAGTAAGCACGTGGGCGTCCGTGAGACTGACCGTTGAGCGGCCCGACCAAGCAAGGAGGCAGAGAGTTCAAACATAACCCGGTGTGGGCATTTATTACTCCTTGAGGTACATGACACAGCCTCAATCTTACTGTTTCATGTGAACACAGTCACCAGCAACAAGGATCTCACACACACTACCTGTCCACTGACAGGGAAACCAGAGCCTAAATACACACACACTAATCAGGCAAATAAGACACAGGTGAGGGGGGAGGAGACAACACAGGGCACCAGGTGAACCCAATCACCAGCCACAGACAAAACGGGAGGGGAAACACTTTCAAACTAAACCACATGTGCAATATTACAAGGCCCGAAGCCGTCAGTCCACAGTGACAAAGT
The DNA here is from genome assembly GCF_902827115.2 of Pseudochaenichthys georgianus. Taxonomy (NCBI): domain Eukaryota; kingdom Metazoa; phylum Chordata; class Actinopteri; order Perciformes; family Channichthyidae; genus Pseudochaenichthys; species Pseudochaenichthys georgianus. Next base: position 33,721 of record NW_027263310.1, read on the forward strand.
TACCTTTGTCACAGCGTCCATTTTAGGTTACAACCTGCAAAGGGTTTGACAGTTAGGATTAGAATTATAGTGAGGAGGAGAGAGTATCAGGCAGTGAATTATAAGGGGCCGCCAGAGAATGAACCTGCCACAGAAATGAGAACATGGGGCACTCGCTGAGTCAGGGAAGAAAGGGTTTGAATCCTGCTACCAAGACGGCTATAGGACTGAATGCACTGGCCATCCTTGCTCTCCACCGAGGCAGATCCAATTCCCACCTTAGACCCCAAGAAATATTAAATGACGTTGAGTGATAGCTACTACTAATACACATCTTCAGTAGTAAACCCAGGAGTCTTTGATTGTTTGGGCTTATTATATCTAAACAATCTCCCGCCAGGATAGCCCTGAAAGGTGAACAAATCCAAGCAGTGTGTATTATAGGAACATGTAGCTGTGTGTGTGAGTTTTCAGCATTAAGGAGGATATGCAGCTATACACGTGAGCAAGAGATGCATTCGCTGCGCTGCATCAGGACAGAGTGAGCCGGAAAGGGCTTCCACACGCTGTTTATATAGAGGTGTAGGAGGGGCTTATTTCCCATGTAACTTTCGTGGTTCTCAGAGATGACACAGATGAAGGTGGGCCAGCCCTGGGCAATCCCCCAGTTCTGGGGGGCGATGTCTCAAGAGGCGGGTGCAATCGGGGCGTTACCCACTCTGGGCAGTCCTCTCCAGGCTTGGCTCCTGAGAGGGACAGGCTGAGACAGGGGCTGCGTCTCAGGTCGACTATTTTAATTTCTTCTGTATCACCGGAAGTTGATTTGTCTGCGCCATCTTGAGTAGCGTCTATTAGAGCAGGGGTTCCCAACCTTTATTGTGCCAAGGACCGGCAGATACATTAAAAAAAAATCGCGGACTGGTTGTCAATTTTAACTGATTTGAATATTTACTCACCACCAGCAGGTAGCAACAGAGGCTAATTGTATGTAACAGCCTGAAAAAATACTATAACAATATGCATCCAAAACATATGAACAACGTTTAAGAAAGAACCGGTGTCATTTTTTGGTTTTTCGGAAAAACGGAAAACCAAAAAACCGACGTTATTCGGGAAAACAGATAAATCAACGTTTTGGTTTTGATTGTATGATTTACGGATAATCCATTGAATGCTGGGAAAACGAGGAGAAGGCGCATTATGAAGGGTGTGTGTGTGTGTGTGTGTGTGTGTGTGTGTGTGTGTGTGTGTGTGTGTGTGTGTGTGTGTGTGTGTGTGTGTGTGTGTGTGTGTGTGTGTGTGTGTGTGTGTGTGTATAAATATATATATATCGGGACCAGCCAGTCAGAAACAGGGGGGCATTGTGCATGAATAAACATCAGTATATATAGACATATACTTCCATAACCTCACACACCGTGAGACCCCGGACCCCCGGACGTAAGCACTCCCCCACGGACTAAACCAAGAGGGAACACCGGTCAGAAGTTCGTGCCCCTGGTAAAACTGAATTAAAAAAAATGGGGGCATGCCATTATTTTACCCTCAGACACATGCATAGAGCACCCCCAAGTCTTGCATGTGTGTAGGCACAGTTGGTAAAATGTGTCCTGCCACTGGCAGGGACTTTGCATCGGAAGTTGACTTCACATTTCCATTGTGCGGACAAGTGTACATTTGAAGGACAAGACCCACGTTAACTCTATCCATAAGGCAGACATTTTCCTTGCATACCTTGATCTAACATGCCAGAGGCTGTTCACCTTGGAGACCTGCTGCGGATATGGGTACGGCCTGGCGCGAGATTTACACATTCTCCCCCGGATATTCAAGGGCCAGCGAGAGCTCACCGGACGCCGACGGAACCGCGACGCTTTACAGGGCACGGGCCCCTCTCTCGGGGCGAACACATTCCAGGGAGCCCTGCCCTTCACAAAGAAAAGAGAACTCTCCTCGGGGCTCCCGCCAGCTTCTCCGGGATCGTTTGCGTTACCGCACTAGACGCCTCGCGGCGCCTATCTCCGCCACTCCAGATTCGGGGATCTGAACCCGACTCCCTCTCGATCGGCCGGGGGCGACGTAGGCCATCGCCCCACCCTTCAGAATGGCGTTCGCCCATCTCTTAGGACCGACTGACCCATGTTCAACTGCTGTTCACATGGAACCCTTCTCCACTTCGGCCTTCAAAGTTCTCATTTGAATATTTGCTACTACCACCAAGATATGCACCCGCGGCGGCTCCACCCGGGCCCACGCCCTAGGCTTCCGTGCCAGTCATCATGTGTCCCCACAGGAGGGCAAATCAGCCAAGTGAGCACAGTGCAAAAACAGTCAAAAACACCCTAAAAAAATGCAAATCAATGGATTTAAAGTGCAGGGAAGCTCCGCAACACACACAGGTACATTCCTAGATCCCCCACAATAGTGACAACGGTGATTTAAACTAGTTTATCCTAAAAATCGGATTCAACTCTGCTAACAGTGTGCTAAAAGCCTGATTGTTTCAGAGACCCATAGCCATGACACAGTGAACCATTTACATCCAAAAGTATCCATTTAAAAGTCATTTTTGTAGGGGAAAAAGGGTGCAGAGAGAAGCCTGAAAATGCCTCTCCAGGACCCCGGAGAGCTCGCAGGTGCTGGAGAGGGGGAGACAGGCTCACAGGCAGGCCTGGGGACCCCTGCAGAACCCACAGTTGCTGGGTATCGACAAGGCGGTTTGTCAGTCCGCCTTTCAGCACCCAAACTCGGCCCTGAGACATCCAGCCCCTCTCAGCTACAAGTAGCCAATATCCCTCCAAACTCTTTGCTTACGGCCATACCACCCTGAGACACTAGGGGCGCTGAGTGTATGTACGGAGAAAGAGCTGTTGAATTGTTTGGAGCTAAACACGGACAAAGTGGAGTATCAAATACCTTTTTTGGATTACTTTTTGGATAAACACCCCCCTAAACAGCGTTGCTGGGGGGTATTATATTGGGGGGACAATATGGACAGTATAGACGGAAATACGGAGGATAACAACGTGAGTTCAGGAATGTCTGGAATGTGGGGGGAGGGGAAGAATGTGGAAGGAGCTGAGCTTAAAGCAGCGGAGAATTCTGGAGAAGAGAGATGAAAAGTTGTAAAGCAGATGGATATGAAGGTCAAGAAGATGGAGGTGAGCTCTACAAAAGGAAAGAATATAAAAGGGGTGACCGTCAGGTTGGAAAAAATAAGAAGCGAAGATACGGATGCGGTGGAACAGAGGAGGATTGAGGTGGAGAGAATGGCGGAGGAAGCCAGAGAAAGAAAAGTAAAGGAGGGGAAGAAAGCAAAGACACAAGGAGAGGAGGAGGTGGGTGCTCCTGTGGCAGAAGCAAGCATGAAAATGGCTCCTACGGGGCCGAGAGAGAGGGTGAGCGGCGCGGGAGAGAACCCGGAAATGGGTGCGGGGAGCAGCAGCGGAGGCATGAGTGGACATGCAGGGAAGAGCTGCGAGGCACCGAAAGGAAGCGACAGGACGGAGAATGCACAGAAGAGTGTGCAAAGAAGAATGGAGGAGGAGGAAAGCAGGAAGAAAACGGGAGAAGGAGAGAAGTCTGGGAATGGAGACGAAGGGAAAGGAGGAGGGGCCTGGACAAAGCAAAAAAAACGGGTGAAGAAGGAGATAAAAACAGATCGGAACAGGGAAAAAACCAGGGGAAAGAGAGTGGAAAAAGTTCAAGGGGAGGAGGAAGGTGGGAAAGAGAGGGTAATGAAGACATCGGGTACATGGCTGACCAAATACTGGCTGTCACGGTGGAGGGAGGGAGGGGAACGATTTCTATGTTGGACATGCTGTGTGAAATACAGGATGAGTGTGGGGAGTGTGGGATGCAGGAGGAAGGGGGAGGGATATGAGGTGACAATGAGATATGTGGAAGGAAAAGAGAGACTGCCGGAGGGGCTACGGGTGAAAGGGATGGTAATAAAGGCGGAGGGGTTAACGGCCATGAAGGTGATGGTGTCCTTCTTGAACATGCCTGTGTACATTGGCGATAGTCAGATTAGTTTTTGTACTTCATTATTGGATGAACATGGTTCAAATTGAACATATTATACATTTCCTGAAAGCTTGGATCCTAAGCAGTCATGGAAGCTTGGTATATATTGGTATATATATATATCTATCAATACATACATACATACATATATTTGTCATCACATACATATATTTCTCTTCTCATCCGACCAATTTTTAGGAACAAGATGTCCCCTCTCCTTGGACGTCCAATGAGGTAAATTTAAACTTGTATTACATTTATACTTTCACGCCATTTTGGTTAAGACAAAATTGACATTTTTTTCAAGCGTTTTAAGTGGAAGTGTGAAGTGAATATGTGGAATCTCAGCTTTCATATGATAACTAGTTTGTACAGGTTGCATGAAGCATACCATATTTATACGGCGAGTGTGTTAGCACCATAGTTAGCACCATGCTAACCCGCGTCAGAGGTCCACTCATCAGACAAGCTCCCGAGCTTCGTTTGATGATTGATCAGTAATGGCGTGTTTCCTCTGCAGCGCAGAGCTCGCTTTAAGCGTGCCGAGCCCGGTGGCATTTCCACTTGGCCTAGTACCGGCTAGCGGGTCCTAATTCACAGTTTTTCTGGCCCCATAACATCGTGGCTCAAGGGCCATAAACAACCAGGCTGAGTCGGGATGAGTATGCTAAACTATGGGCTACAACTACAACAAGTGATTTAATTGTAATACACGTTTTAAAATGATGCCGAAGTAACAACATACAGATATCAGTTAGTAAATTTAGCGATGTTACCAATAGTATGATATGCCCACGGCTGTGATTGACAACCTGGACAGCCAGTCAGAAGCTAGAGAGCCAATCAGAACCTAGAACGGGCTGCAGGGCTGGCCAGATTATTGCATTAGGATCGAGTCATATGCTCATGATATTCCAAGTTAAATGATATAATATTAATATCTCTTTTATGTTTTGGCTTGACTGGGGAATCTAGCCATAACAGTATACAGTATATGAGCATAGTAGATGTATAATTTATCTGTAGGCTACAAGGGTGGTCCGTGGCCCGGCTGGCCGGTGTGTGGGTACGTGTATATTTTTGTATTATATATATTTGTTGAACGCTGATCAAACAATGAGGTATATGTTTTTATGTATGTTGTTTTTCGTATTATGTTATGCACTGACACAAGGTGTGTGTGTGTGTGTGTGTGTGTGTGTGTGTGTGTGTGTGTGTGTGTGTGTGTGTGTGTGTGTGTGTGTGTGTGTGTGTGTGTGTGTGTGTGTGTGTGTGTGTGTGTGTGTGTGTGTGTGTGTGTGTGTGTGTGTGTGTGTGTGTGTGTGTGTGTGTGTGTGTGTGTGTGTGTGTTAGGCAAAGCAATGACATCCTGGTTGCAGCTGAGGACAAAGTGGGCTATATAAAGTCCCGTCTGGTTTCTGGCCAAATAGTTCCCAGATCGGACCTCACGGCCTACCGTAGCTACTGTGTCACAGCTCTTCTCATTCGACACAAGCTATCTAAAGAGGCAGTGGTGGAGTTCCAGGTAAGTGTTTGTGACCAGAGTTGGGAAGTAACTAAGTACATTTATTGAAGTACCATTAGGACTTCAACACTTTAATGATCAATCATTATAAAACATATCATATGTTATTCTGAAATGGACCAATGTGCACAATCACTACTTTGACTGCCGCTACTTTAACTCTATGTTGATGATAATACTTTTCTACTTTTACTTGAGTAACATTTTTGAATGCAGGACTTTTACCTGCAACATATAATTCTCTGGTACTTCTAAATTGACCAAAGTACAATTTATGGGCGTGTGCATGCGTGTGAACCAAATCATTCTGCCCCCTGTTAACCTAAACATTGGTGTCACCGCTATGTTCCCACCCTCACAGGTGCATGACTGGTTGCATAGAACCACAGGTAATGACGGTACCACCATCCGGCTAACCAGCTCCAAGGCGGCAGGGCATACCTTCACCCTCAGCCAGCAAGAGGACGAGGTAGGTCATTATATTATTCTTGAAATGGGACGACAGTCTTTTGTGTATTAGGGGTTGAACAGAGTTATGATGAGGTGTTTTTTGATGATGTGTCTCTTTTTTCATGTGCATGTTCCACCGTATCTTTGAAGCTGCTGGAGTGCTATTTCTGCCATGTGAGGGCTGAAGCCACCAAAGGCCTGACCTCAGGGCAGGGCAGGTTCTTTGTGGACTGTGGCGGCAACCCACTGACCAACATCTACTCTGACCTGCAGCGCCTCAGAAAGAAGTGAGTGACTTACTCAACGAGCATGTTTCAAACTGGGGAATAAGAGCTTCGCAAAAATGCATACTGCCAAGGCACTCATAGCAGTCCTCCATCAACACAGGTATTTGCCACAAGAACCTGGGGCTGCGGTGGACGAGACGCCCTCCTCCTCCGAGTCGCCCTCCACCTCCACAGGACCGGCCAGGTATGTGTTCAGACGAGTCAGCTGGCTGTTTTTTTGAGTAGAGGGGTGCCATATGGGAACTTATTGTGATGATGTAAAATTATTTAATGATTTCACAGTTTGAACTCCAAAAACGCTGTAATTGTTGTTGTTGTTGTCTATTACTGTGGGACTCATGGCAGATATAGAAATGCTCAATGCAGAGCAATATAAAAGGAAAACGTACTGTTTTATGTGCGCTAACCCTGCAGAGGTAAATTATGTTGTGGGATCAATATAATACTGCCTTCACTATGTTGAGACTATTGATTGGTATACAGCAGAGTGGAGGCCCACTTTCAACTGCATCAGATGCCCGCTCGCTGTGTCCTTCTCATGTAGGGTGAACTGTTGGCCAGTGAGCGGCCCTGCAGTAGCGTTAATAGACATGGTGTTTATTTTCCCCCTCCAGCCTGCCAACACCGCCTGTAACCGTGGGCATTCAGTGGGACAGGTTTTTGGAGGTCTTTCCGTCCTCTCTGCACTCTGTGGCGCCTAGTAAGAGGCTGTGTGTAGGGGCCGGCTTCACTGCATACAGGCCATTGTATAGAAAGTGGAGGAATGTGCAGCTCCTGGAGAGAACGTCCTACATTCTCAGTAAGTATTTTGCACTCAGGCAGTGTTGTGTTCCCCTTTTCTTATTGTTCCCTTGATTGCACTGCTCACTCGTTTAACTCATCACACACAGGTCAGGCAATGGGCAGGCATGCCACACAACCCACCGAGGAGGCGGTGCGACGGTCCCTCACCAAGGAGCGCTGGGTTAGCAACACCCCCTCCGTACAGGATGTTGTGCGTGGATGGGTCGCTCCTCTAGGCGCGCCAACATCCAGTCAGAGCCTTATCCGCTCTATTTCAGAGCAGAGCTGGCGTGGGCTTGCTGTCCGGGACTTTGGGGGGGAGAAGGGCAAAGGTGAGTGCCACTGCCTATATTGTGTGAAATGCAGGCTCATTTAAAAAAAGGTAAATTATTTGAATGTCTCCATAAACACTAACGCCCTTCTCTATTTTCCTACTGAAGGTGTAGTCGCCACATGTCCCATGGACAAAGGGGATGTCGTGTGCGATTACCACGGCACCCTTATCTCAGTAGCTGAGGGACATCGAAGGGATGATTCCATCTACCGCTTCTTTTTTAAGGAGTTGTGCATTGACGCCTCCTCCCGTTGTGACTGCCACCCTGAAGTGGAGACATATGGACGCTTCCTGAATCACTCCAGGAAGCGTCCCAACCTAAAGGCTTGACCTGACCTTCCCAGATGGCCCCAGACTGGTGTTAGTGTTCCTCACCATACAGAACATTAAGGTTGGAGAGGAACTCTTCTGGGACTATGGCGTCACCAGGACGTCATTTGGAGGAGAAGGGAAGGACCTTGCCTGGTTGGATATGTAGCTACCAGGTAAGAGATGGCCACACACACACACACACACACACACACACACACACACACACACACACACACACACACACACACACACACACACACACACACACACACACACACACACACACACACACACACACACACACACACACACACACACACACACACACACACACACACACACACACACACACACACACACACACACACACACACACACACGCACACGCACACGCACACACACACACACTGCAGTGAACACTTTGAGTGTCATCACTACAGCACTCACTCATGGATATAGACCCTTTTTTTTTTCAGGGGAAAATACTTGGTGAGAAGGTAGGTGGCACTGTAAAACACCTTTTTTGTAATTTACCGACCTAGAACACTGCATTGTATATTTTGCTTGGAGCCTGCATGACAAGGGGCCTGAGTAACTTTCAATGTATGCTGCTACTAGTGTTATTTTCCATTTGCATCCTCCATTTTCCTTTTTTTTGTAAATAGTTTCATAAGTTGTGTGTCAAAGTTAAGCAACTGTTCACTGCAAAACGAGTAAGCATATGGAAAACTGTTCAATATATGTTAGAGTCTGCTTGAACGGGGCCTAATTTCATATTGATTTGTTAAAAATATGCTTATTCAGGCTTGTCTGCAGCCACTATCCTCAATTACATGAAAAACATAATCAGGTTCCTGCAGTACGTGAAAGAGAGCGTCGATTTGAATGAAGACGGGATTAAGATTCAGAAGTACATCGACTTCTTGAAAACCATGCGGAAACCTGTTGCAAGGAAACATTCAGGGAACGTATGCAGTACATGTTTTACCTTTACTATTCATTCTGTATTGTCCTTCTGTGGCGTACTTAATGTTTTCTCCTAGTACAATCCTGACTATTATAAACAACCTGTTTCTCCTTTTTATTCTTTGTTTAGATACGATCGAATTGTGGACGGCATGCCCACCGTTCATGACTGCAACCAGGTTCTGCGGAGTGGAAAGAAAAGGTTCTTGGACATCTACAACAGGATGGCTATCTCTAAGATAGTGGTCTCGCCAACTGAGAAAATGTGGTACCGCTACTACTGTGAAGCAGTGATGATGTTGTGCCACTTTCAGCGACCAGGAGCTGTTGAAGGCATGACTGTAAGTGTGAATTCAGCATTTAATTCAGCATTTATGAATTAAGGGTTTGAAACGTGGGGAAAAGTGCTGTAAATAGAGACATGTTGTATATTATATATTGTTAATTGAGTTTTTTAGACATTAATGCATTTTAATTTGTCATTGTTTTCCAGGTAAGAGAGTGGGTGAACCGCAAGCTTACTGACGGAAGATATCTGGCATCAAGAATCACAAAACCGGGGCCACGCATGTTGCAACAATAGCCTTAACGTTGGAGGAGGAAGCTGTAAGTTATTAAGCAGCAGAATGTTTTATTATTACGCAAAGTGTTTAGTGTATTACAGTCAATTAATTAACTTCCTTGTTCCCACAGTGGTACCAGGGGTACTATGAATTTATTCGCCCTGAGTTTGTGAGAGGGGAATGCGACTGTTTCTTCTTGTCTGCCAGAGGGACAAAGATCACGTGGCTCAAGTGACCTTTTGTGACTCCATGAAAGGTATGAACCATTTTAATCATTAAAAGTTGGCAATTGTATTCAGTGTCACAAATTCATGACTGAATTTATCGTATCCTTTCTTTCAGCATACTACACATATCGGAAGCCATCAGGCGGAAAGATAGAACGTCTCATTAGCAAGGAGGGGTGGACGTCCAACTGTCCCAAGGCGCAAGACATTTTGGACATGTGGACACCAGCCCTCAAATACGTCATTGAGAGTGATAAGAACATCTTGAACAGTTGTTCTCGGCAGAAGTGGAAAGGCCTTGCCATCAAATCTTTTGATGGACAAAAGGGGGAAGGTAAGACAATTGAGGAAATAGTATCACTCAAATTAGCACTATAGCGTTTTGAAAAGTGTGCCAACTTGCAAAGTTTATTTCGTTCATCATCTAACTCGATATGTTATGCTCTCTTTATCACAGGAGTTGTTGCAACAACACATTTCACTGAAGGTGACATAGTGTGTGACTACCATGGAAAGGTCATCACGAAAGCTGAAGGGGAAATTATGATGAAGGACCAAGGAGACCAATCCGCTTACTTGTTCTTCTTCAACGCTGGTGGGGAGGCACAAACGTGGCCATGCCCGTGTCATGATGGTGTAGAAACATTTGGCCGCAAGATAAACCATTCATCAAAGAATCCAAACATCAAGCCGCTTTGTGTTGTTTTGAGGCTGGATGATGAGGACGTGCATACTATCCTCTTCAAAGCAACAAGGGACATCAAAGTGGACACTGAACTGAAGTTCAACTACGGAGTGAACAGAAAATCTTTCCAAGTGGCTGGATGAGTAGGCTACTACATAGGTGGATGAACAGACCAGTGTGTGCGGAAGAGACACCCTGTCCTCACTGTGCAGCACCTTCAGCGACAAGCTGCTGCACTAAATGCAATGTAATGCACCGCATGTCCTTCCTTCCTGTATTTTTTCATATTTTTGAAAATGATGTAACTTTTTTAGTTTTTATCTTTTTTGAGCATATTGTTTATTATATTATAACTTAGTACTTTTTTTAGCATATTGTCTATTGTTTATTATATTATAACTTAGTACTTTTTTTTTGCATATTGTAGTACTTTTGTTTTAGCATATTGTTTATTATATTATAACTTAGTACTTTTTTTAACGCATTTAAGATATGCAACACTAAGCTGTCTGTGGCTCTTTCCTGCTGTACAGCTGCAAAATAAACCTGTAAATATGCATTGAGATGTCGCAATAAAATACAAATGTGTTCCTGATTTAACCTGACTGTCTGTTTATTGTCACGATTGAATGACCCTAAGCCTTGATATGAGGAGGCGTGTGGCACAGTGGCTAGGGCGTTAGTGTTCGGATCAAGGGAGCACTGGTTCAAACCCCACTTTTTCTTTCACACATTTTCATAATATAACCATTGCTAATGTACCCTAAACATGCTTAAAAAAAACCTAATATACACAGACTGTCTGTGAATGTTGAGATCTCGGTTTAACTGACACATGTGTTAGTTATTACAAGATATGAATGTGTTACTGGCTACAGAAGCCAGCTGCATTAACAAGGTCAAATATTTTCAGAACATACCAGATACCTCCAAATCCAAAACCCCCACAATACCTGAGATGTTGATTGGAGGATATTTGCATGTGAGTGACTTCCATTGTCTTTCACTCTCTCAGAGAGTTCATGGACCCCCACCCACAATGCATAACCCTTAGTGTGTGTTTATACGCACACTGATTGGGGGATATTTGCATGTGAGTGACTTCTCAGAGAGTTCATGGACTCAGCAGGAGCAGGGAGAAAAGAGAGGGGGGAAAATAGAGTAAAATGTTACACCTTCCATCATCAGCAGCAGCAGCAGCGGGGAGGCGCTCTCCGTGGTGCTGGACCCCAGCCTGTCTATGTTGAATACAACAAAACAAGCCAGGGGCATGAGGTTCTGGTGGGTGTGCCTGACTTACAGCCCAGAAACCGTGAACATTGACTGCATGTGATTATATAGGCACTGTTACCTTTTTGGCCCAATATTATCAAAACAGGAAGCTATGGATAGCTCTCAGCCACAGCTATGTGGCCATATGTGTTTTATCCCTAACAGCCCATCAACGGTCCCAAAACGGTGGACATTTAACAAAAAAAACTAATATACCCCGACTGTCTGTGAATGTTGAGATCTCGGGTTAAGTGACACATGTGTTACTTATTACCAGATATCAACGCATATGAATGTGTTACTGGCTACAGAAGCCAGCTGCATCAGCCTGGGTGTCTGTGAGTGTGAGAGCCTGCACACAGACATGATTCTGCAGTGATTCTGCTGTGTTTCTCTCCCCTTACATTTGGCCTGTACTAATTAATGGTGAAATGAACAGCAATGGACATTTTGAAGCAGGTCAAAACTTAGAAACCACCAGTTCTGTTTTTTGCAATAGGCATTTAAAACATAATTCACATCCCTTTATTGGCCACTGTTTGTCTAAACAAGGTCTGACATTGATATCCATGGTGTCTATGGAAAGGTCTCAGTCTGAGCTTTGCAGTGAGCCTGGGTGTCTGTGAGTGTGAGAGCCTGCACACAGACCTGATTCTGCAGTGATTCTGCTCTGTTTCTCTCCCCTTACATTTGCCAATGGACATATCCTCCCTATATTCACATCAATCTTACCCAGCTTTCACACACTAATTCCTGGGTAAGAAAGCCCTGTACATCTCCCTGGATGAAATGGACATATCCTCCCTATATTCACATCAATGTTACCCAACTTTCACACACTTATTCCTGGGTAAGAAAGCCACCCTGGATGGGTCGTCAAATGTGGATGAAATGGACAGATTCCTGTACATGTCATGCACTTTTAATGGGAGTCATCACATGTGGATGAAATGTACATATCCTCCCTATATTCACAGCAATCTTACCCAGCTTTCACACACTAATTCCTGGGTAAGGAAGCCACCCTGGATGAAATGGACAGATTCCTGTACATTTCATGCACTTTTAATGGGGTAGTCAAATGTGGATGAAATGGACAGATTCCTGTACATTTCATGCACTTTTAATGGGAGTCGTCACATGTGGATGAAATGGACATATCCTCCCTATATTCACATCAATGTTACCCAGCTTTCACACACTAATTCCTGGGTAAGAAAGCCACCCTGGATGGGTCGTCAAATGTGGATGAAATGGACAGATTCCTGTACATTTCATGCACACAAGTCACATCTCTTTATTGGTCACTGTTTGTCCAAACAAGGTCTGACATTGATATCCATGGTGTCTATGGAAAGGTCTCAGTCTGAGCTTTGCAGTGAGCCTGGGTGTCTGTGAGTGTGAAAGCCTGCACACAGACCTGATTCTGCAGTGATTCTGCTCTGTTTCTCTCCCCTTACATTTGCCAATGGACATATCCTCCCTATATTCACATCAATCTTACCCAGCTTTCACACACTAATTCCTGGGTAAGAAAGCCCTGTACATCTCCCTGGATGAAATGGACATATCCTCCCTGTGAAGGAAATATTTTTGTTTATGTGTTTGTACCAAAAAAGCATTTTGTGTTTCACATAGGTCTGCCATAACTTAGAGCAGGGGGTTAAAGGTTTAAAGGGTTAAAGGTTCCGCTTTCCTGTTGGGGGACTGTGACTAACTGCCAGAGGACTTTAACAGACTGTCTTTGTCTCTGAATCCATGTGTTTTTGTGATTATCGATCAGAAGACGCGCGAAATAGAGGCTCCTCCTTGATTATCTGTGTAGATTTGCGCTGTGTTTCTGTGTAATCTTCAGTGTTGGCTGGGGAATCACATGATGAAGTCGTGTGAGAACCCTGCCAATGCTCCCGGCCGTGGCTCTCAATAAACTCAGGTGTTTGATATAAAGCGGACTCCAGCCTCCATTCCTTCCATCTACATTGCTGAAAAGAAAATCTCTCTCACATATTGGCGTCACGAACAGGACACCAACAGATTTTCGGATGCTGGTGAGTACATTTCTATTTTGAGATTGACTCGCCAGCGTTTGAGATCAACGGTGTATTAAAATTACCTGAGAGAACTGAGCTGCTGCATTTTTTTTGGGTTTCTCTACTCATTTACATCTGGAGGCTAATCTATAACCTCAGGAATCGGTGTCAAGGGGATATTGTCCTGGCCGATTTCCCCGTGTTTGTTGCTGGGACAGGTGTCTACGAGCAAACGCGGCTTATGTGAAAACTATGAGAATATTTGGGGCTAATGATAACCTAGGAATATCGAATTTCATCGATCTCCTCTGTGTGTGCTTCTTGGAATTAACTCACCAGGCAATTACACACAACAAATATTCAGAGAAACTTTTGAGAGATGCACCAGCAAAGTGGATTTTCTGAATTAGAGCAATGTCGCAAGATTTGTATTTAAACAAATCGCCGAATTTAGGAGCTTTCAGAGGATAAATAGCATTTCTGCTGAGGTGCCGATTCTCCGCCCCCTGGGGAGAGCTGCATGCAGAAAAAAGGAGCATACAGCATTATCCGCAATTATTTACGCTTTTGAACTAAAGAAAGTGCCTAATGTGTGGTTTGAGAATGTTGTATGAATTGCTGAATTTGGCTGTGTTTGCAGATACACGAGAATTATGAGGATAGAGGGCTCATAATTAGTGGCCCCTCTGAAAGTCTCCCTAATTCGGATTAAAATAGGCTGGAAGAGTTTTTTGTCGGGCTGAGTTGTTGAGAGTTTTTATGTTTGTTTGTCTAACTGCAGTGTTTGTTTGTATAATTGTTTCGTGTTTGTTTGTCTACCCGCCGTCTTGTGCATGCGTTGTAACAACTCATAATGAATCAGTCCACAGCCAGGGTAAAATGAACTAAAAACTTCAGTTATTTCACCAAAATTAAATGACTTGAGAGAAATAAAACAATAATGTAAAGATGAAAAGCTCAAACAGCTCAATGTTGTATTATTTGTTTCATTTATTCTTAAATCTATGTATTATATGGTAATAATGAATAATAAAAAAAAACGTAATGTATTGAACACATTCCAAAACAAAGAAGATAAGACAGAACCAGACTCAGACATGAGGACTGGCTTATCTATAGCCAGTTGAGAAGCACTTGAGGTGCTTGGCTCTGTGAGGCCTGATGTACTTATAGGGTTCTGTTTTCTTCAAGGTTGTGTCTTCCTAGTCGAATGTACTTAATGTAAGTCGCTTTGGATAAAAGCGTCAGCTAACTGCAATGTAGTCAGACAGTAATTGAAACTTTTGCGCTGTTGCTGCAAAATGAAAACCTTGTTGATTGTCTGTTTCCAACTGGCCACTGGAATCAGATAATTGATATACGTTGAAGTTCAATTACAGTTTAAATATAGTTTAACATTCTTTATTAAACTGTTTCAAATTATTTCTAGTACAATTGGTCTATACAGACATTACTACAATCCTAATAGTTGTCAAATACTGAGCTTATGAACAATAGAGTAAAGGTCGCTGGTTAAGCCAGGATCAATATACTTGTTGAGGTTTTATTGTGCACATAATAAATGTGTTTAAACGAATTGAGCAATTTTTTTTTAAGGAGTATAATGTTGCAATTTTAAGATAAGTAATTGCAGTTCAAAGGTAGATGTTTTTTTCTCCTTCTCTCGTTCACGAGCACACAAAATAAATCATAAACATTTCCAAATCCGAACAGACAGAGAAGTAAACTAAACTATTTTGCTCTTCATTTTTAAATGGGATTTTCCGCTACATAACAGAAGACTTAATACAGGACTTAAAGAACGTTTTAAAGACAAGTCATGGAGAGGTTTGCATTTTGGACGGAATCTCCCCTTTCCTCTGCTCCTAAAATCCTGCACCCGAGGTCAATCACAGGCGTGACCTTTGGAGGGGCAGAGAATCTGAGCAAGACCACAGAGCGACCATTGGGGGTTGTATGGCCTAAAGGCACAAAGAGGAACATCTGGCTACCCCCAACCAAACAAACACACACACACACACACACACACACACACACACACACACACACACACACACACACACACACACACACACACACACACACACACACACACACACACACACACACACACACACACACACACACACACACACACACACACACACACACACACACACACACACACACACACACACACACACACACACACACACACACACACACGTGTAAGTGATTTACAGTTACTAAATCAGCCTACTATCACCTAAAGAACATATCTAGGATTAAAGACTAATGTCACAGCAGGATTTGAAGAAAAAAAAAAAAAAAAAAAAACTTGTCCATGCTTTTATCTTCAGTAGACTGGACACTGAAATGGTGTCTTCACAGGTCTCACAAAAAAAAAAAAAATATATATATATTAGAAAGCTGCAGCAGATTCAGAACGCTGCTGCTCAAGTCCTCACTGACACTAAGAAAGTGGATCACATCACTCCTGCTCTGAAGTCTCTACACTGGCTTCCTGTGTGTCAAAGAATAGATTTCAAAATACTGCTGCTGGTTTATAAAGCACTGAATGGTTTAGGCCCAAAATACATTTCTGACCTCCTGCTAAACTATGAACCATCCAGATCTCTCAGGTCTTCAGGGACTGGTCAGCTTTCTGTCCCCAGAGTCAGAACTAAACATGGAGAAGCAGCGTTCAGTTATTATGCTTTTAATTGAACTAGTCATATCTTAGACCGCACTGTAACTTTTATCCATGTATTTGTCCTTTTAATGCTTATTTTATTAGCTTTTCTTTTAATGCTTAATGTCTTTCATTTTTTTGTAAGGCACTTTCAATTGCCTTGCGTTGAAAGGTGCTATATACATCTGATGGAGATGGATAGAGGCATTCATTTTAATTGTAGCAGTCAGTTTGTGGTTCTGGCAGCATTGTTGAGCATTTTTCATAGATGTGTTTTCATGCCTCTGGGTAAGGCTTAGTCTTTCTATCTGTATAGCCACTGGTGTAACTAAGTTCATAAAGTCAACAGGTACTATACTTGAGCACTATTTTGAGATACTTGTACTTGATTTGAGTATTTAAATGTTTTGCCACTTTATTCTTCTACTTCTACAGTTCAGAGGTACATGGTGTATTTCTACTCCGCTACATGTATTTCATACCTTTTAGTTACTTTACGGATCTGGATGAATGATGTGAAATCTAATCAAGTGTTAAATCAGACTTTAGTTCCACCTGGAGTAAATCCACCAGCTACCCTGCAGTCTACAAAGTACTTCAGACTAGCTGCACCTTCACCAGCTTTGAGAACACTTTGATGATAAATCATTATAAAACACATCATATATATTATTCTGAAATGGACCAATCTGCACAACGACTGTCGCTATTTCCACTATATTTTGATGAGAATACTTTTCTACTTTCACTTGAGTAACATTTTTAATGCAGTACTCTTGCTGTAACATAGTATGCATACACTCTGGTACTTCTACTCAAGAACAAGCGGCTGCAGATTGTCACGTAGTGATCGTCTTCTTAAATAGGACATCTTTGATAATAGATTCTGGCCTATCAGAATCGAGGTGGCGGCGTGGTGTTGTTGCAGGAAGTCCCGACGGAGAATAATTTTGCGGTAACACATCTCGATATACATTGATACAACATTACGTGTTGATAGAACTCATCACATAATGAAATAGGACCCCACGGTTTGATGATTGATAGGTGTGTGGGCTGTCTTCCGTTTTCACACACAGGACAGTGGGGGATCCACGAATGTAAAGTAATTCACACAGCCTTTTTTCCTCTGTGAGGAGCAGCAGGTTCAGCTTCATTTAAATATGTCGTGTAGTAATACTGTCGATGGATTTCTTTTTCATCTCAAGAGAGAATGTGTATTTTATGTTAGTATTTCAAAAAAAAAAACCCAGACAGCGCCGCTGCGGGGTTGGGTTTTCAGCATGTCAATTTTGTCACACAAATGTGCCTTTTTATTTCATACAGTTCCATTTGGATTGAGACAGGGAAATAATCCAAACCTCATGCGTGGCGTTTCACCGTCAAGGGGGCGATATAGCCATCTGTATGTCAAATATGTCTTATATGTCTTAAATGACATGATGAATTGGAAATGGGGGACCCTGATGTAAACAAGACGAAAGTCTTTCTCTGGTCTGCATCCCCTTGACAATTGTATTTTTTGAGCTGTACTGTACCCAATATACAAGCTGTTAATAAACTTTTCAATCAATCAATCAATATGTAATTACATTTCAAATACTGATTTGAGCCCCACCACTGTATGAGTTAGCCCTACCATAGATTACCCAAAAAAAAAAAAAAAAAAATACTCAGGAGCTGATACGTCAATTAATTGCTTATCATGACAGGCACACAATAAAACAGTGGAAACAAACATGTGTTTGACTTTCATTAGTGAATGACACTGTGTGCCCTTTTATAGTCTGAGTCCAATATTGTGCATTTATATATATATATTATATACATATCCTACATATATGCTAAGGTCCCGCTACTGACACGATAGCAGTCATTTCGTGCGCATGTGTGTAATTAAACCCATGATATCGAAATCTCAATCCAGCCAGGTACCCAGAGTTGGCAACCTTGCCCATGCCCCAAATAATATTTGTATTGCAGATCTACATGAATCACACAAACGACCTAGTTTGGATTCAAAAGGTGACAAGTTTGCATACCTGCTTGTCATCCATTTCATTACAGAGCTGGGAAAATGGTGTATTGATTAGATTCTGATCCGTGCAAGTCCTATTTTAACTGACTTTAGTTTCTAATATTAATGATAATTTGATTTCATCCCATAAGTAATTATTTAAATTAACTCAACATTTCACATGATGGATTAGTGTTCCACATTTCCCCACTAATTTCTTTTATGATTGAGCCACTGGTAAAGAGAGACATTGATGATCCTGTGTTCCGTTTGTTGTCTATGGCTTCGGACGGCTTCACTAAAAGTCACCCAGCTCTGCCCTACTACAGACCGGCTGAGTGCAGTCACAGAGATGCTATGGCTGCGCTACATGACATTAATGGTCTGGTCCGAGAATGGACACCATTCCCTGCTCACAGAGAGAATGACATTCCTCAAACTGAACTTTACAGCCGTTGATACTGTCTCACGTGGGTCTGCTCCCCCCCACCGAGCCATGAACTGAAAGCTTGACGTCTGCTCTGAACACTTGGAAGCCTCCCTGTCACACCAGCTCCAAACCCTTGGGTCAGTCAGATGAGTCAAACGGCTTCACTTGGGCACAGGGGTCAGAAATATGATTCTCGTTACCACAGAGTGGGTTTGTTTGTTTTTTAAGGCTATCCATACTGCTATGCAGAGGATGCCTGCAGGTTGGCAAGCTGTGAAAAGCCCCTACCATTTTTAGTATAGGCCTGTTGTCAGGGGCCTGTTACTGTCTACTACATATATTCACATTATATAGACCATGAGGCTGCACGGAGCTTAGGCTAAAAATACAACCATTCTGTTCTGCTCTAAAGATTCAATTTATAGATTCTATATCAAAATAGTTTGTTCTTATTGTTTCCAATGATAACGTCACCTTAAGTGGAGGAATGCAAACCTGTTTTCAAATGTAAGGTTTTGAATTTGTTTGACATTTCTCAGTAAAGACACCCTCAGACGCCCACTATCATTCATGCTCCTTCAGTGGTGACTCAGATGTTTAGGGGGTTGAAGCTGTTCCTCCCAAATCAGAGATGCTTTGTTTTTTTGTTTTGTTTTTTCAACAAAGGTGTGCATTTCCTGCATAATATATGGTTCTCACAATTGTTTTTGCAAGTTGCGTGCTGATACTGAGTTTTCTCGATTAATAGCTTATAGACGATACCATGTTTAAATAGACTCCTACGTTGTTATTACATTATGTGACATATGTAAGAAAAGGGAGGGGAGAGTCAATTATATTTGAGTAATTGATCTCATATTGAAACATTCATTTCTCAAACCTATGTTTATGGAAGAGGAAATGTACTTCTGATAAACTAATCTTTTATCAAACGGTAAATGGTGAATTAATATAATATTTAGAATAATTGAGAACGGGTTATATCCACAGGGACTAGCTCACATTTAACTTAAAATAACATTTCTCTGCTTTGGACTGATGAGTATATGATTCTTGCATGTTAAATGACTAACACAAACCTTACATGTATGCATGTGCATGTGTCAGGAAGGCTCCCAAATAATTCTGAGGGGCCTATCGTATTTTTGTAATTGAATGATAATGTGCTAATCCATTACTTTGAGTTGTCTGCACCCAGGAAAACATCTCTATGAAGTGTTAACCCAATCACTAGGACAGCTCTGAAGGTCAAGGGTCAGAGAGAGAGGGTCACACCCTCTGGCTGCAGAGAGCACCCCCAGCCACGGGCAAGGAGGCACGAGGTCTTTCGAGATGAGAGGATTCTAATCTTCAACTTTCTGATGGGATGGGATGCTTCTTCATCTTTCTGCTCGGGGGGGCCAAACAGACAACTCTGCAGGACGAGCGATGGCTTCAGAGGCTCCATGGTTCTTGGAAGGGCAGATTTCTTCCTAACCTCTCCCATCACGGGGGTGGCATCTGGATGTGCCATTTGGAATAGGCTCTGCTCTCAAGCAGATAGCAGAAGGAATGCAGGCAGATGAGCCTCTGGTTCACTGGGAGATCATAAAGTGCTCACTGAATGAGCCACAAAAAGCAGAGCAATTGGGGGGTTTGAAATATGGTGCTCTGGGGAAGAAGAGTTTTGAGCCAATCAGCACCTCAGTGCTAATCTACAGTATCAGGATGCCTTCACACACCAGACATTCTGTGTCATAAAGAGAGGAGGAGAACGAGTCAGGAGGACATGTTCTTCGAGCTCTTGTACAAAGATAACATTTGAATTGAATGACCATATGATTACAGATGTACAATTAATGATTGTTTTTATATTTCCGATGAACAGATATGTGTTACATAGTGGTGACAAATATATTTTGTCAGATCAGATTACACTTTCACACTAAACAAATAAATTAATTGTCAGATCAGATTACACTTTCACACTAAACAAATAAATTAATTGATATTTTCAGATTGATAATGTATTGAACAATAAGATATTTCTAATATTATAACAGACAATGTTACTATCCTTAATCATTACCAGGTAAAATGTACAACGAGGAAACCAGCTTACCAGGTTTCCGACCCAGGTGCTGCTGTGTGCGACCTGTCTGAACCAGAGAAAAAAAACAAATGTTCCATCCACTCCAAGTAAACACTCAGGAGGTGAGGTAGATTCTTCAAAAAAGGCCTTAATCGCTCCTTTTAAACAAACTAAAACTAATTCTGCAGTAAACTTAATGTTAGACTACGCCCATGAATGTAATATTAGCAACTGTTGGCTATGCCAAAATATGCCAGAATCCATGCATTCTCCCATGTTTAGCCCAATCCCGTTTGCAAGAGCAGACTATAAATTAATCAACTGGAACGAAATTTACTCTAGGATTAGCGATGAGGCTGAGGACTGCTATACTCCGTCATACCCAACAGACTCTGATAAACCGTTACAGTACAAGGGTCTGGTCTCTCTCATTGTTGAGACAGTAAATACAAATGATCTGCCTGACGGTTTCAAACGATTGATGTTTTTAAAACTAATATATGTGAAGAAATACATTAACCTAGCTTTTGAATACAGATTCCAGTTAGCTCTGGTACAAACTAATTGTTCGGTTAATTCCACAAGTCCAACATGCACAAAACAACCACACCTGGCATCTTTGCTGGTTGAAGCTTTGGTAACAGTTGTGCCCTGGTTTGGCTCCAGAACAGTGAACTCCGTTGAGGTTAAAATACATGATTGCACGAAACCAATACCCCTAGGCAATCCCCCTACACGTGACTGTTCAGTATATGTTCCCCCAATTTCAGTACACGAATGGAAGAATGTGTCCATCTGTTTCCAGAATGAAGCAGGATCTCACACCTCTCCGGATGTGGGACACAGCGACTGTAATACCATAGTGAGGGTAACATTAGCTAGAATTCGCCTCCCACAGAGAGTTTACTTAGTTTGTGGCGACCGGGTTTATGGCTGCGTACCATATGACGTTTTTTTATGGCACCTGTTATCTAGCCTACCTAATTCCTTTAATCCGTAAAGTAGAGGCAAATGAGATTGCAGCGATACTTCCCTCTCTACACAGGAACAGCAGGTCCATTACAAAAGGACAACAGGTAGCGAGCCTATTTTTGCCTTGGTACGGCATTTATGTTAGTCAGCAGGAAATCATGGCATTGTCCAAAGTAGTGGAGCATCATCTAAATGTATCAAGTATCGCGATGTTAGCGGAACATAAAGAACTGCAGGAAGTTAGGACAGTAGCACTACAGAATCGCATGGCGCTGGACCTCCTCTTAGCTGCCCAGGGGGGCGCATGTAAAGTAATTGGTGCAGAGTGCTGTTCCTTTGTCTTTGACGCCACACCTGAAGTTACGGATATGGTCCAGGACACAGCTAAGGGGATAAAAGAATTGCATGAAACTCATGGGTTTACACTTGGGGATTTAAGCGGAACTCTTGGGTCCTGGGGAGCGGGGTTGGTTAAATTTGTTGTTACTGTTGCAGTGTTTATCTTGGTTGTGCTAATCCTAGTGACCTGTTTGATCACTGTAATTAAATTAGCCATACGCAGGGTTGCCAAGACTACCCTCCAGGCCCCACAGAGGCTAGTGGGGTACTCTACTGTAGATGACACAATGTTGATGTACGACGCCGAGCTTCCAGACCCATGGGTCTCCGTGGCAGTTCCGGTACCTTGGGTACCTCCTTTCAGCGATTGATAAATTGATTAAAGTTGACACTCAGAATAAAGAATAAATGTTTTGACTTTTCCTTTCTCAGGTTGTTTTCAATAAAATGTCTGACTTCTCCTTTTCAGATTTTTGAACAAATGTATTTGAATAAAATGTATGTAGTAAAGTGCCTTACTCTTGAATAAGTGTATTGAAGTAAACGTAAAGTAATGCTAAAAATGGAGGACACTGTAGCTTTACAGATTACAGATTGATCGATTCATCACTGTGAATGTATACCTTGACTGTGAATTTTTAACTGAATCCCTAATGATTCTGATTTTATACCTCAATTGGATTTCTTATAATCCTACATTCTAATTGTGTTTTAATAAGTAATTACCTTAAAGTAAATCTTTAAAGATGTAAGCTGAATTTGAATTTGTGTTTGATGAATGAGATTAACTGAGGGATAAATGATAAAAGATCTTGTTTTTGAAACATATATTTTACTATTATATTTTTGTATTGCATATGTGTTATTATTGTGCTTTTTGACAAAAGAAATCAAACACTGAAGAAAGATGATTTTTCTATTATGGTTGTCTGTATCAACCATTGTGATTGGCTGTTCCAATCTTATTCTGCTTTTGATGTGATTAATGTAATGAGGAATCCACCCAACTCTGAGGACGTTTTATTTGATTCAAGTAGTGACTGAAAATATTCTTAGACTAATGTTAATTGGTTATCAATGAATTGATAAAAGCGTGGATCTGTGAAGGAAATATTTTTGTTTATGTGTTTGTACCAAAAAAGCATTTTGTGTTTCACATAGGTCTGCCATAACTTAGAGCAGGGGGTTAAAGGTTTAAAGGGTTAAAGGTTCCGCTTTCCTGTTGGGGGACTGTGACTAACTGCCAGAGGACTTTAACAGACTGTCTTTGTCTCTGAATCCATGTGTTTTTGTGATTATCGATCAGAAGACGCGCGAAATAGAGGCTCCTCCTTGATTATCTGTGTAGATTTGCGCTGTGTTTCTGTGTAATCTTCAGTGTTGGCTGGGGAATCACATGATGAAGTCGTGTGAGAACCCTGCCAATGCTCCCGGCCGTGGCTCTCAATAAACTCAGGTGTTTGATATAAAGCGGACTCCAGCCTCCATTCCTTCCATCTACATTGCTGAAAAGAAAATCTCTCTCACACTCCCTATATTCACATCAATGTTACCCAACTTTCACACACTTATTCCTGGGTAAGAAAGCCACCCTGGATGGGTCGTCAAATGTGGATGAAATGGACAGATTCCTGTACATGTCATGCACTTTTAATGGGAGTCATCACATGTGGATGAAATGTACATATCCTCCCTATATTCACAGCAATCTTACCCAGCTTTCACACACTAATTCCTGGGTAAGGAAGCCACCCTGGATGAAATGGACAGATTCCTGTACATGTCATGCACTTTTAATGGGGTAGTCAAATGTGGATGAAATGGACAGATTCCTGTACATTTCATGCACTTTTAATGGGAGTCGTCACATGTGGATGAAATTGACATATCCTCCCTATATTCACATCAATGTTACCCAGCTTTCACACACTAATTCCTGGGTAAGAAAGCCACCCTGGATGGGTCGTCAAATGTGGATGAAATGGACAGATTCCTGTACATTTCATGCACTTTTAATGCGGTAGTCAAATGTGGATGAAATGGACAGATTCCTGTACATTTCATGCACTTTTAATGGGAGTCGTCACATGTGGATGAAATGGACATATCCTCCCTATATTCACATCAATCTTACCCAGCTTTCACACACTAATTCCTGGGTAAGAAAGCCACCCTGGATGGGTCGTCAAATGTGGATGAAATGG
This sequence comes from Pseudochaenichthys georgianus, assembly GCF_902827115.2. Lineage (NCBI taxonomy): Eukaryota > Metazoa > Chordata > Actinopteri > Perciformes > Channichthyidae > Pseudochaenichthys > Pseudochaenichthys georgianus. Next base: position 57,864 of record NW_027263310.1, read on the forward strand.
ACAGATTCCTGTACATTTCATGCACTTTTAATGGGGTCGTCAAATGTGGATGAAATGGACATATCCTCCCTATATTCACAGCAATCTTACCCAGCTTTCACACACTAATTCCTGGGTAAGAAAGCCACCCTGGATGGGTCGTCAAATGTGGATGAAATGGACAGATTCCTGTACATTTCATGCACTTTTAATGGGGTCGTCACATGTGGATGAAATGGACATATCCTCCCTATATTCACAGCAATCTTACCCAGCTTTCACACACTAATTCCTGAGTAAGAAAGCCCTGTACATCTCCCTGGATGAAATGGACATATTCTCCCTATATTCACATCAATGTTACCCAGGTTTCACACACTAATTCCTGGATAAGAAAGCCACCCTGGATGGGTCGTCAAATGTGGATGAAATGGACAGATTCCTGTACATTTCATGCACACAAGTCACATCTCTTTATTGGTCACTGTTTGTCCAAACAAGGTCTGACATTGATATCCATGGTGTCTATGGAAAGGTCTCAGTCTGAGCTTTGCAGTGAGCCTGGGTGTCTGTGAGTGTGAGAGCCTGCACACAGACCTGATTCTGCAGTGATTCTGCTCTGTTTCTCTCCCCTTACATTTGCCAATGGACATATCCTCCCTATATTCACATCAATCTTACCCAGCTTTCACACACTAATTCCTGGGTAAGAAAGCCCTGTACATCTCCCTGGATGAAATGGACATATCCTCCCTATATTCACATCAATGTTACCCAGCTTTCACACACTAATTCCTGGGTAAGAAAGCCACCCTGGATGGGTCGTCAAATGTGGATGAAATGGACAGATTCCTGTACATGTCATGCACTTTTAATGGGAGTCATCACATGTGGATGCAATGTACATATCCTCCCTATATTCACAGCAATCTTACCCAGCTTTCACACACTAATTCCTGGGTAAGGAAGCCACCCTGGATGAAATGGACAGATTCCTGTACATTTCATGCACTTTTAATGGGAGTCGTCACATGTGGATGAAATGGACATATCCTCCCTATATTCACATCAATGTTACCCAGCTTTCACACACTAATTCCTGGGTAAGAAAGCCACCCTGGATGGGTCGTCAAATGTGGATGAAATGGACAGATTCCTGTACATTTCATGCACACAAGTCACATCTCTTTATTGGTCACTGTTTGTCTAAACAAGGTCTGACATTGATATCCATGGTGTCTATGGAAAGGTCTCAGTCTGAGCTTTGTAGTGATGTATGAAACAAGGCTGAGGGACAAAGCTGGCCTGAGCTACAGTCCCATAACGGTGGACATTTAACAAGTTAAATAAGTAGAGTTCATATGAGCACCTGGACATTTTTGTCTCCACAATGTTTGAGAATGACTTACAGGGTCTCATTGGATACGTATTGATCCAAGCTCTGCATTGATATGTGCATTATCTATGAGAGCCCTTCTCACCCTGAGATAACGGGCCAAAACCAGTGAACATATTCCTGCTTTTATGAAAAGTCGAATATTAAAAATGTTCAAAGAGGATTTTCATAGCCCTAACTTTGTTTTAAAAATATGAAACCAAGCTTCCATGACTGCTGAGGATACAAGCTTTCAGGAAATGTATAATATATTCAATTAGTTGAAAGTCTAGGGACATTGTAGTATGACATAAATGCATACAATCCTAATCTTGTGCAATATGCGCATATGTCACCAGGAGGTTGACCATCTTAACAAGGTCCAATATTCTCAAATAAGGTATCTATGGATTGGTCTCAGCCTAAGCTATATCACCATATGTGCATTATCTATGAGAGCACTGCTCATCCTGAGATAACGGGCCAAAACCAGTGAACATATTCCTGCTTTTATGAAAAGTTGAATATTAAAAATGTGCAAAGAGGATTATCATAGCCCTACATTTGTTTTAAAAATATGAAACCAAGCTTCCATGACTGCTGAGGATCCAAGCTTTCAGGAAATGTATAATATGTTCAATTTGAACCATGTTAATCCAATAATGAAGTACAAAAACTAATATACCCCGACTGTCTGTGAATGTTGAGATCTCTGGTTAACTGACACATGTGTTAGTTATTACCAGATATCACAACCCCAGTCTCACGGCATTTCGTGTTCACCAACACAATTTTTAATCTATTGATTCGTGTTCACCAACACGATTTGCCCCTTTTTTTCGTGTTGCACAGCACGATTTTAAAAGCAATGTATTTCTACTGCCTGCAGCACGTCTTTTTCTCCGGTCGGGTCGTGGGAGACCGGAAGCTGTGTGGTTCATAAAAACATGTTCTTACTCAATATCAAGCCACAATTATTGCTTTTATTTTAAATCGTATAATTTCGGACTTTTGTTGCCGTCTGTGAGGAAAATAAATGGGGCTCAGAGCCTCAGGATACTGAAATCTGTATTTTTAAATATTTGTTCCTTCTAATTTGTTATTCTTTTCAAAATAACACACTGTTATTTACTCACCAATAACACACAATTATCCTTGCTTTTATTTATTGGTTTAATTCCATAATCTCGGGCTTTTTTGGCGTCCGTCAGGAACTGAATTTCAAAATAAAAATAACCGGAAACAGACGCAGGCCTATAAGGGACATTTCGAGCATCATTGCGATTGTCAACATTTCTGAGTTTAGGATGGCCGAAGACACTACACTACCCATAATCCCCATCCATCGTTTAGGACTACAGTCCCGTAAGGTTACGCAGAGCGTCAAACAGCTGTGTGAAATGGAACGAAACCACGCCGGACTATCCAAAACTGGAATCGAACACCCCCCCCAGAACTACACATGCTGTCTATTGTGTTTCGCAAAATGTTCTACGGGACGTCTCTACTGAACGTTTTCGTTTTTCCCACATTTAGAAGTTGCCAGTATTAAACACATTGGTGTTATCAAATGTAAAACATATAATTAATAAATGGGTGAAAATCGCTTGTGTCCATAATGCGCAGCATTAATATATTAATATATACCCACATGACAGCTCATTGCTACTTTGTAATTCTACTCCACTACAATTCAGAGGTTAACCTGGTATTTTTACTCCACTGCATTTATTTGAGTTAATTATGTGAAAGTTACTTACACCTGAGTAAAATTCGGGTAAGGTGATTTGTGTCAAGTGCCAACAATCAGGAGAGATATTTGATAGTTGGTGCTTGAGAAGACTAAACATGTATCTGCAATTGACATGAATGGAAACAAGTAATAAAGTATATTCATTACTCGTTATTCTCTACTGATAGTTAATTAAAGACTGTATATTATGGCTATTTTGCACATCCTTTTCAAGATTTTCAAAGGTTTATTGACATATCATACACAACTACGGTGTAGTTATGCAATGAATGAAAAACTTGGGTCACAGGTTCCTCAACAGTGCATTACAAGACATCTATCAATATGTGTGTACCTCCACCATTAAACTGTCATATTCTGCACATTTCTTAATCTGACCTTAATCTGTTATTTAATGTTTAAACCAATAAATAAAAGCAAGGATAATTGTGCGTTATTGGTGAGTAAATAACAGTGTGTTATTTTGAAAAGAATAACAAATTAGAAGGAAAAAAAGATTTAAAAAATACAGATTTCAGTATCCTGAGGCTCTGAGCCCCATTTATTTTCCTCACAGACGGCAACAAAAATCCGAAATTATACGATTTAAAATAAAAGCAATAACTGTGGCTTGATATTGAGTAAGAACATGTTTTTATGAACCACACAGCTTCCGGTCTTCCACGACCCGACCGGAGAAAAAGACGTGCGGCAGCCTGCAGGCACGAAACACATTACCAGTAGAAATACATTGCTTTTAAAATCGTGCTGTGCAACGCGAAAAAAAGGGGCAAATCGTGTTGGTGAACACGAATCAATAGATTAAAAATCGTGTTGGTGAACACGAAATGCCGTTTGACTGGGTTGGTATGTTCCCGTAAGCAGGTAAATTGCCATGTATTTTCTTAATCCTATGTTTGACCTTTGTAATAACCCCAATAAAAAGTTCATTACAAATTGTTATGTTGTCTCCTTATTTATTTACAATTCAATTGTTCTCTTAATTAATTTCAAGTGGGCCGCCATTTTAGTTTCAAGGCATGAGGAGGAGTAAGCACGTGGGCGTCCGTGAGACTGACCGTTGAGCGGCCCGACCAAGCAAGGAGGCAGAGAGTTCAAACATAACCCGGTGTGGGCATTTATTACTCCTTGAGGTACATGACACAGCCTCAATCTTACTGTTTCATGTGAACACAGTCACCAGCAACAAAGATCTCACACACACTACCTGTCCACTGACAGGGAAACCAGAGCCTAAATACACACACACTAATCAGGCAAATAAGACACAGGTGAGGGGGGAGGAGACAACACAGGGCACCAGGTGAACCCAATCACCAGCCACAGACAAAACGGGAGGGGAAACACTTTCAAACTAAACCACATGTGCAATATTACAAGGCCCGAAGCCGCCAGTCCACAGTGACAAAGTTACCTTTGTCACAGCGTCCATTTTAGGTTACAACCTGCAAAGGGTTTGACAGTTAGGATTAGAATTATAGTGAGGAGGAGAGAGTATCAGGCAGTGAATTATAAGGGGCCGCCAGAGAATGAACCTGCCACAGAAATTAGAACATGGGGCACTCGCTGAGTCAGGGAAGAAAGGGTTTGAATCCTGCTACCAAGACGGCTATAGGACTGAATGCACTGGCCATCCTTGCTCTCCACCGAGGCAGATCCAATTCCCACCTTAGACCCCAAGAAATATTAAATGACGTTGAGTGATAGCTACTACTAATACACATCTTCAGTAGTAAACCCAGGAGTCTTTGATTGTTTGGGCTTATTATATCTAAACAATCTCCCGCCAGGATAGCCCTGAAAGGTGAACAAATCCAAGCAGTGTGTATTATAGGAACATGTAGCTGTGTGTGTGAGTTTTCAGCATTAAGGAGGATATGCAGCTATACACGTGAGCAAGAGATGCATTCGCTGCGCTGCATCAGGACAGAGTGAGCCGGAAAGGGCTTCCACACGCTGTTTATATAGAGGTGTAGGAGGGGCTTATTTCCCATGTAACTTTCGTGGTTCTCAGAGATGACACAGATGAAGGTGGGCCAGCCCTGGGCAATCCCCCAGTTCTGGGGGGCGATGTCTCAAGAGGCGGGTGCAATCGGGGCGTTACCCACTCTGGGCAGAGAGGGACAGGCTGAGACAGGCGTCCTCCAGGAGCTGTGGCCGGCTGTGCGCTGTGCAGAGCCTCGACAGACAGGTTTGTGTCAGCTTGTTGCTGGTGATGGCTGTGTTTCCGCACCCTCTCCCAGCCAAGTTGTCCTGATTACCGTCTTATTTTTTGTGGCTTAGACTTTCTGGTGACGACAGTGTTCCCGCTTCCTCTCCCATAAAGTTGCCCTTATGCTCTTTTGAAAGTTCTGCTTGTGGCGTTGTGCCCGAGCTATCATTAGCATTTGAGTCCCAGCTTTGGCTGCGTCCCTCATTCAATTTAGTATGGAAGCCCAGAGGGTCATACTTTAAACCCGTTTTTCGTTTAGATGCAGAAAGTAAGGTAAGTACTTTCTATTTCTTAGAAGCTATTATCTGGTCTTAACATTTGTGTTCTGACTTGGTCGCTTGATTGTTAGCAGCAGCCGCTTGGCTAACACCTTGCTGTTGAGCTTAACTATTAACTCAGGGCAGTGCTCCCGCTCCCGGTAGCATAGGGTTTGATTGCAGTAGCGCTAGATCGTTGTATTACTGCTCCTAGTACTAGACTCCTAGCACTCGGATGATATGCAGAGAACATCTTCACGGTGGGTGCTGTGTGCTCGGCATGTGCGGTTACTACTGTAACCAGGCACGGTTCTATGCGGGCTGTTCTCTTTCTTAGAAGCTAATTATCTGGTCTTAACATTGTGTTCTGACTTGGTAGCTTGGTTGTTAGCAGCAGCCGCTTGGCTAACACCTTGCATGTACTGTTAAGCTTCATTATTTAACTCAGCCGGTGAGGGCAGTGCTCTCGCTCCCGCTCCCGGTAAACGCATGGTATGGTTGCAGTAGCGCTATATCGTTGTATTTACTGCTCCTAGTACTAGACTCCTAGCACTAGGACGATATGCAGAGAACAATCTTCACTGTGTGTGCTGTGTGCTCTGCATGTATGGCCATTAAGGAGGATTTCATCCTCCCAATATTATATTGTCTAGTGGGCAGCCGTTGGCTGACACTTTTAGGCACCGGCCACAGTTACTATTGTAACTAAGGTTCTAAGCCGTAAGTACTGGCCATAATTACTACTGTAACTACGGTTCCAAGCTGTGTAAGTACTGGCCATAGTTAATACTGTAACTACGGGGTTAAGCCGTAAGTACTGGCCATAGTTAATACTGTAACTACGGTTCCAAGCCGTGCAAGTACTGGCCATAGTTACTACTGTAACTACGGTTAGATGCCGTGTGAGCCCTGGCCATGGTTATTGCTGTAACTACGGCGCTGTGCTGTTCTCTTCTTGAGAAGCTAGTTATCTGGTCTTAAACATGTGTGTTATTTGACTTGATCTCGCTTGATCGTTAGCAGCAGCTGCTCGGCTAACGTCTTGCGTATACTGTTAAGCTTCTCAATTTTACCCAGCTAGGTGAAGGCCTCCTGAGAGGGACAGGTTGAGACAGGGTGGATTGTCTGATAGTGTTATTCAGTCTATCCAGGCAGCTAGAGCTGGATCCACCACAGCCTGTTACAGGCCAAAGTGGCTAGGATTCCAGCGATGGTGTGAGGAGCGGAGAATAGAGCCCCTATCTTCTGAGTTAGGCTCTATTTTATCCTTCTTACAGTTACTGGTGGACAGAGGGCTTGCGCATTCAACAGTGAAGGTGTATGCAGCAGCCATCTCGGCCTGCCATGAGGGATTTTGCGGCAGGTCAGCCTTTAGTCAACCACTGATGTCGCGGTTTTTACAGGGGGTCAGGAGGCTGCGCCCAGTAGTGCACGCCTCCACCCCACAGTGGGACCTGCCCCTAGTGCTCGAGGCTCTGGCCTCGGGACCATTTGAGCCTCTGGAGCTCTCCTCCCTAAAAGCACTGTCGTGGAAGACAGCTTTGCTTCTTGCCTTAACGTCAGCCAAAAGAGTGTCCGAGTTAACTGCTCTGTCGGTGCACCCGAGCTGTTTACAGATTCGGGGTGACCGGAGCGGCGCGACACTCAGACCGAACCCCTCCTTTGTGCCCAAGAGCCTAAGGAGTGCGTTCAGGTCAAGGGCTATTCAGTTAGGGGGTTTTAGTCTTCCCCCCCATGGTGGGACCAGGGAAGCTAAACTGCACCTCCTCTGCCCGGTGCGTGCGCTAGCATATTATGTAGAGCGCACAGGGCTGCCCTTAGACGCACCGAACAGCTGTTCGTGTGCTTCGGGGGCGAGGTGATCGGGAAAGCTCTGTCCAAGAAACGCCTGGCAGGCTGGCTCTGCGAGTGCATTGCACATGCCTACGGACAGGCAGGGAGAGCCTGCCCCACGGGAGTTCGTGCACACTCCACACGGGCTGTGGCTGCGTCAACAGCCTTATTCAACGGTGTGAGTGTGGAGGATATATGCACAGCGGCGTCTTGGTCGACGCCAGGCCCCTTCATAAGGTTTTATCTCTTGGACATGTCGGGCTCTTTCTCCTCGTCTGTACTTGCGGGGGCAACACAGGACTGGTAGGGGGGAGGGGGGTTGTGGGTCAGTTGGCATCTGACGGGGGTGGCGCATTGGGCCCTTACAGGGCTTTATTACCCAGGAATTAGTGTGTGAAAGCTGGGTAAGATTGATGTGAATTTAGGGAGGATATGGCCATTTCATCCACACGTGACGACTCCCATTAAAAGTGCATGAAATGTACAGGAATCTGTCCATTTCATCTACATTTGACGACCCGTCCAGGGTGGCTTTCTTACCCAGGAATTAGTGTCTGAAAGCTGGGTAAGATTACTGTGAATACAGGGGTGCACATGGCTTTATTACCCAGGAATTAGTGTGTGAAAGCTGGGTAAGATTGCTGTGAATTTAGGGAGGATATGGCAATTTCATCCACACGTGACGACTCCCATTGAAAGTGCATGAAATGTACAGGAATCTGTCCATTTCATCCACATTTGACGACCCCATTAAAAGTGCATGAAATGTACAGGAATCTGTCAATTTCATCCACATTTGACAACCTGTCCAGGGTGGCTTTCTTACCCAGGAATTAGTGTGTGAAAGCTGGGTAAGTGTACTGTGAATACAGGGGTACACATGGCTTTATTACCCAGGAATTAGTGTGTGAAAGCTGGGTAAGATTAATGTGAATTTAGGGAGGATATGTCCATTTCATCCAGTGAGATGTACAGGGCTTTCTTACCCAGGAATTAGTGTGTGAAAGCTGGGTAAGATTGCTGTGAATATAGGGAGGATATGTCCATTTCATCCAGGGAGATGTACATGGATTTCTTACCAAGGAATTAGTGTGTGAAAGCTGGGTAAGATTGCTGTGAATATAGGGAGGGAGAGCAGCAGCAGCCGCAGCAGCAGGCTGTGACCCTGGCGGAAATAAATTGATTGTTTTACCCAGGAATAACTGTTTACAAGGCGGGTAAAGTGTTCCTGCAGCTCCTCCATGACGGTAATAATGATTAGAAATCATTTCCAGGGCAGAAAGCTGTTTTTAAAAGTGAAAAAACGATTTGAAACCGTTTGAAATGACTGGCGGGTGCTGATGGAAAGCAGGCGGAAATAGATTGATTGTTTACCCAGGAAAAAGTGTTTACAAGGCGGGTAAAGTGTCCCTGCAGCTCCTCCATGACGGTAATAATGATTAGAAATCATTTCCAGGGCAGAAAGCTGCTTTTAAAGGTGAAAAAACGATTTTAAACTGTGTGAAATGACTGGCGGGTGCTGATGGAAAGCAGGCGGAAATAAATGGATTGTTTTACCCAGGAAAAGGTGTTTACAAGGCGGGTAAAGTGTTCCTGCAGCCCCTCCATGACGGTAGTAATGATTAGAAATCATTTCGGGCAAATCAATGGATTTAAAGTGCAGGGAAGCTCCGCAACACACACGGGTACATTCCTAGATCCCCACAATAGTGACAACGGTGATTTAAACTAGTTTCTGCGGGGAAAAGAGTGCTAAAAATCGGATTCAACTCTGCTAACAGTGTGCCTGATTGTTTCAGAGACCCATAGCCGTGACACAGTGAACCATTTACATCCAAAATTATCCATTTAAAAGTCATTTTTGTAGGGGCAAAAGGGTGCAGAGAGAAGCCTGAAAATGCCTCTCCAGGACCCCGGAGAGCTCGCAGGTGCTGGATAGGGGGAGACAGGCTCACAGGCAGGCCCGGGGACTCCTGCAGAACCCACAGCTGCTGGGTATCGACAAGGCGGTTTGGCAGTCCACCTTTCAGCACCCAAACTCGGCCCTGAGACTGCCAGCCAGCCCCTCTCAGCTACAAGTAGCCAATATCCTTCTAAACTCTTTGCTTACGGCCATACCACCCTGAGACACTAGGGGCGTTGTGTGGAGCAGAAGAGGAAGTGAAAAAACGAATTGTTTGCTTGGAGGAAAAAATCGATTAAAGTGGTGGAATAAGGAGCATTTTCTAGAGGATTTTTCGGCAAAAACCCCCCTAAACAGTACTGCTGTCTGGGGGGACGACTTGCAGCGGTGGAAAATGGACAATCTGGAAGATAAAACGGGAGAGAAAAACGTGAGTCCAACAATGCATGGAGGAGGGGGATGGGAAAAGTTTGAAGCAGAAGCTGGAACTAAAACGGCAGAAACAGCTGATAAAGAAGGAGTAAAAGGAGCTAAAAAGAAAGAAATAAAAGACAAGAAGGGTGAGAAGGTCGCTGGTAAAGAAAGGAGAGATAGTAAAGTCCACACTGTAAGATTGGGAAAGGAGGAGGGATATAAACAAGTGGTGGAGGAAGATGATAAAAGAACGGCGGCGGAGAAGAAGAGAGAAGAAGCTAAATAAATGAAAGCAAAGGACGGGGAGGAAGCAGAGACACTAGAAGAGGTGGAGGTGGAGGTAACTGAGGGAGAAGAAAGTTTAAAGAAGACTCCCAAAAGCCCGGAAATGGCCAAGGAGAGCGCCAGTACTTCAGGTGGCATTGGACCGGAGAGTGCACAGGAGAAAGCAAAAGAAAAAACAACGGGCGAAGAAGGTGGAAAAGATGGATCGGAGCAGAGGAAAAGCCAGTGGAAAGAAAGAGGTCAACATTCATGGAGAGGAGGAGGAGGAGAGAAAGAAGAACGAAAGTACCGGGCTGACCAGACATTGGCGGTCACTGTGGAGGGGGGGATGGATACAATTTCCATGCTGGACATGCTGTATGAAATACAGGAAGCGTGTGGGGAGGTGTTGGGGTGTAGGTTGAAGGGGGAAAGATATGAGGTGACGATGAGGTGGGTGGAAGGAAAAGATAGATTGCTGGAGGGGGTGAGGGTAAAAGGGGTGGTGTTAAAGGCGGAGGAGTTAACAGCGAATGAAGTGATGGTGTCATTTTTGTATATGCCTATATACATTAGTGATAATCAGATGCTGAGTGACTGGGGGGTGAAGGCGGCCTCTCCAATCAAAAGGAGGTATATGAGGAACACAAGGGAGGGGATGAGGGTGGCGGAGGGGACACCGTTCATGAAGGTAGCTTTTAACGATAAAGTCACTTCATTTCCGTATTCAGCACAATTTAAGGTGGAGGGGGGTGCGGAATAAGTAAGGGTGATACATGATAGACAGGTGGCGGTATGCAGAAACTGTTTGAGGTTGGGGCACATTTTCAGGGAGTGCCCAGAAATTATATGTAACAGGTGTGAGAAGACGGGGCATTTCACCAGTGAATGTGGGCAGAGGAGACAGTGGGGAGGAGAGAGGACTAGGGGACAGGAGAAACAAAGGCCAGAGGAGGGGGAGGAAGAAGGGGAAAAAGAGGAAGAGGAGGAAAAGGAGAAGGAAGAAGGATTGGGGAATAAAGAAGGAGGGAGGGGCAAGGGGGGCGGGGGAAAATTGGGAAGTAGTGAAGAGGAACAGAGGGATGTGGGTAAGAAAAGACCACATGACGGGGAAAATGAAGAAGGAGGGATAGGTATGGAGGGAAATGAAGGGGGGGAGGAAAGAAGCGAGTTTGGACGGGGTAGAGGTTGAAGATGACGATGAAGAAAAGACCAGCGAAGACGACATGGAGGTGGAGGAGATTGCAAATGAGAAAAGAACCGAGGATGTGGCTGGAGGGGAGGAGAAGGAGGATGGAGGACAACGGCTGGGAGTGGAGGTGACGAAGGAGATCGTGGAGGAGGGCGAGATCGAAGAGGTCATAGTTGGTGAGGAGGAAGAAGGAGATGGGGGGACGGCGGAAAAGAAAGAAGGAAGAAAGGACTGGTCGGAGGAGGGAGAGAGCGGGTCAAGGAGGGAAAGGAGCCACAGCGGGTCTGAGACGGGGGTGTCAACGAGAGCGAGCTCGAGAAGCGGGAGGGAAGATGACAAAGAGACGGAGTCTCCTCGGACGGCAACGCAGAGGTCGAAGTCTGACAACAAGAAGGGTTCTCCTGGGACGGTGCAAAAGAAAGGAGGTCCTAGTGGAAGCATGGGTTCTCCTGGTTCGATGAAGGCTGGGAACAGTCGGCGAGCAGGTCAAAGACTACGAAAATGAAAAAAAAAAGAGGTGAAAATGGTGTTTGAAAAGTAATACCTTATGCACAATGAACTGATGTGATGGTGTGGATTTGTTCTTTTAATGGGCGAGGGCTCAAAGCAAAAGACAGAAGGGATAAGGGGCTATTGATGTGCGAAGCAGATATAATATGTTTACAAGAGACGCACTGGGATATTAAATGTGTGGAGGATGTGGTGAAGGGTTGGGTGGGAGATGTGTTTGTAAATAATGGGAGGGAGAATGCGGGAGGGGTTGCGATATTAATAAGAAAAGGGGAAATTGGGAAAATGAGAAATGGGGAGGGGAGGTTGATTGGGGTAGAGTTTGGGTACAGGGGGGAAGTGTACAGAGTGATAAATGTGCATGCTCCAAATGAGGAGAAGGAGAGAAAAATGTTTTTTGAGAGGTTGGAGGGGAAATGTGGGGGGAATAGTATGGTGGTGGGTGATTTTAATGTGTGGTGTAATAGGATTGATGTGGCGGGTGGGATGGTGTTTAAAAGTGATGCTTCACAGGGGGTGTTAGAACAAATAATGAGGGGAAATGGTTTGAAAGATGTGTGGAGGGAAAGGAATGTGGATAAAAGGTGGTGGGGGGTGTGCTTAAACAAAGCAGAATAGATTTGGTGTTATGTAAGGGAAGTGTGGGGGAAAAAATAAGTGAATTTAAGTTTGGGATGACGGGGTTGAGTGATCATGTTATATTAAGGTTTTGTTTGGGAGAAGGGAGGAGGGGAAGAGGGGGAGGTGTATGGTGTCTGAATGCGGGAGTGTTGAAAGATGAGGGATATAAAGAGATGGTGAAAGAATGTATATCAAATCAAGTGAGTATGGATGTGGGGGAGGGAGGTTTGTGGTGGGAGAATTTAAAAAGGGTATAAAGGAAAAAAGTATCAAGTATTGTCGCGAGAGAGGGAAAAAGGGTAGAGATAGAGAGAGGAAGTTAAAGGATGAACTGGAGGAGGAGATAGAAAGGGGAGAGGATGAGGTAGGTAGGGATATAGGGGAGTACAAGAGAATAAAGGGAGAGTTAGGGATGATAGAAAGGGAGAGGTGCAATGGGGCAATAGTTAGGAGTAGAGCTAAATACTTGGTTGAAGGGGAGACATTTACTAGTTTTTTTTTAGGGATGGAAAAAGAAAGCAAGGAGTAGTGAATATAAAACAGGTTGAGGGGAAAGAGGGGGAGGTTATAACTGATTAGTGGGGATAGCGAGAAAGAGTGGAGGAGTTTTACAGGAATTATTTGAGGAGGAAGTAGAGATAAGGAAAGTTTGGAGGAGGCAATAGGGGAGTATGAGGGCGGAATTGAGTGAAGAAGGAAGGGATTTATGTGAGGGGGAATTAGGAAAGAGGAGGTGAGGCAGCCATAATGGGGATGGGTAGGAATAAAAGCCCAGGCCTGGATGGATTAATAGCTGAATTCTATTTGGAGTTCAGGGGGGAGCTAGTGCCTATGTTAACAAAAGCTGTTTCAGCTTTTCGAGGAGAGGACGAACTGCCGGATGGGTTATCAACAGGGGTGATACTATTTTGTACCAAAAGGGGAGTAGGGAGAATTTAAGCAATTATAGGCCGTTGAGCATGCTCAACAGTGATTATAAGATTTTAGCACGGGTGCTGTCAAATAGGTTAAAAAGGGTAGTTGGGGTAGTGGTGGGGAGCACGCAGGCTTACAGCATACCGGGGAGGAATATAAGTGACACGATTGGGAGTATAAGGGATACTATTAATTTTATGAAAGAAGGGAAAGGGGGAGTGGTGGTGAGCATAGATTTAAATAAGGCTTTTGACAGGGTGAACCACGAGTATTTGTTTAGGGTGATGGAGAAGGCGGGGTTTGGTAAGGGATTTATTGGGTGGATAAGGAGGATTTATAGGAAGGCGGTGAGTTGTGTGAATGTAAATGGGGTGATAACTAATGTGTTTAGACTAGGAAGATCTGTCCGGCTGGGGTGCCCTCTCTCAGCGAAGTTATATGCGCTGTCGGCGGAGCCATTGGCGGGCTTGCTGAGTTTAAACAAGGAGGTGAGAGGAGTGTTAGTGCCGGGGGGTGAGGTAAGTTTACTATATCAATATGCGGATGACACAACAATTACGGTGAGGGATATGGGAAGTTTAAAAGGGGTGTTAGAGAGTGTGGAGGTGTATGGAAGGGCGTCAGGGGCTAAAATGAATATGGAAAAATCTGAGTTTATGGTATTAGGAGCAGGGAATGTAGGGGGAGGTGAGATAGGGTTAAGGGAAAAAATGATTATTTTAGGATATTGGGGATTAATATGGGTATAAAGGATAGAGAAGGGAGAGATGAACAGTACAAGGTGATGCTAGGGAGCATAAAGAAGACACTACATTTCTGGAGGTTGAGAAGATTAAAGTTGAGGGGAAAGGTGGTGGTGGTTAACGGTCTAATAATGAGTAAATTAGTGTATGTGTTTAATGTGATGGAGGTGCCAGGAAGAGTAATTAAAGAGGTGAATAGATTGGTGAGTGATTTTTTTGTGGGAGGGAAAGGGAGTTAGGATAGCGAGGGAGGTGTTAGAAAATGAGTTTAAAGATGGGGGGCTTAATTTAGTAAATATAGAAAGGAAGATTAAATCAATGAGTTAAAACTATGATAAAGTATCTGGATGTTAGGGAGAAGGATGTATGGAAGGTGTTTCTTAAGAATAGTATAAATAAAGGTGGAGGTTGTGGGGATAGTGGGATTTTTATGTGTTTTAAGAAAGGGTGGATGAGTGGGATGAGTGAGTTTCAAGGGGAGGTAATGAGTGCATGGGGAGAGTTTATGGTGAATGTGAGGTATGAATGTGTAAATAGGAATCAGGTCTGGAAACAGCCTATATTCCAAAACAGAATGATAAAAAAAGAGGGGGAGATGATTTTTAATTTACCAATGTGGAGGGCGGGGTTCAGGGTGATAAGAGATTTGGTGTATGAATATGTACCGGGGTTTATGAGGGCACAGGTGATAATTGATGAAGCAAGGGGAAGGGATTTGTTGATGGTGAAATGGACGGCTGAAAACTTGCTAGAAAGCATAAAAGAGGGGATGCCGGGGGAATGGAGAAGGTTGATAGAAAGTAAAAATGTGGTGAAAGGGGATAATAATGTGGTGTTATATGTGGGTGAAGGTGTGATATTGCAAGACATGAACATAAAAAGGATATATGGAATCCTGGGGAAGGGGGAGGTCAGGAGGCCTGCCTCTGAGAAAGTGTGGGAAAAGGTGGTGGGTGGAATGGATCTGAAGAGAATATGGATGATTCTGAGAGTGAAAGGGAATAATTTAGAATGTGAGCATTTTGATTTGATTTTGAGGCACAATAGGGTTTTTAATAATTTAATTATAAGTATGTTTGATAAAGAGGTGGAGAGAATGTGATGTGGAGAATTGTATGCATGAGTTTTTTGAGTGTGGGGAATTAAACGTGTTTTTTGGGAAAATGAAGGAATTGATATGCAGGTGTTGGGAAGAAGGGAGGATGAAATGTATGGAATGGAAGGAATTGTGGATCTTTGGGTGGAAGGGCAAAAGGGATGGGTGTAATATTGGTATGTTGAATTTATGTTTAAGTCACGGGAGATATGCAGTGAAACTGAGGAGGGATGTGGCACATTATGAGGGGAAAATTGTTGGAGTGTGGGGTATTATGAAAATAAATATAATGACACATGAGAATGTTGTTGGTATATAAAGGGAGTGACGTGTTTACTGACGAGTTCATAAATGGATGTACATTGATGGAAATGGAAGAAGGGAAATTGAAATTCAATTTTGACAAATATGAAGAGAAGATATAGGAAATGATGGATAAGGAAAAATAAATAAATGTGTGTGATACTATATGTAAATACTGTATGAAAAGTGTATAATTGTAAACTGTGTTTTTGTATAAAATAATTTAAAAGAAAAAAGCACGCCCGATCTCGTCCGATCTCGGAAGCTAAGCAGGGTCGGGCCGGGTCAGTACTTGGATGGGAGACCGCCTGGGAATACCCGGTGCTGTAAGCTTTTTGTTGTTAAATACAGGCACATCCGTGGTGATAAGACAATATTTATAACCGAAAATAGCATGCTACACGTGGGTAGATTAGTTGCAAAGGTCGGGTGGTCTGTTTTAAGTCAGTTTGAAATTAAAATGGGTCATTCAGAAAGTGCTATTTCTGAATAAATAGCACTTTCTGAACACATGTCAAACAGACGTTCCTATTAAAAGTTATCAATTAGTAGCACGATCGGACACGAGCACTCTGTTTATTTCACACTGCAAGGAGACCGAGCTTGAAAAGCACCTCTCTGTGGCCGCTCCAAGACCCCCAAAACACGGACTAAGGAGCTCTAGGATCCCTCCCTGCCTTGAGCAAACAGGCTAGTTCACACTTCCATTACGTACACCGACAAAGCCACCTCTTCGGGGCCGCTCCAAGACCCCCAAAACACGGACTAAGGAGCTCCAGGATCCCTCCCTGCCTTGAGCAAACGGGCTATTTCACACTTCCATTACGTACACCGACAAAGCCACCTCTTCGGGGCCGCTCCAAGACCCCCAAAACACGGACGCAGCAGCCCCAGCATCTCTCCCTGACATGAACAAACAGGCTATTTCAGACTTCCATGAAATACACCGGGGAAAAGCACCTCTCTGTGGCTGCTCCAAGACCCCCAAAACACGGACTAAGGAGCTCCAGGATCTCTCCCTGACATGAGCAAACAGGCTATTTCAGACTTCCATGAAATACACCGGGGAAAAGCACCTCTCTGTGGCCGCTCCAAGACCCCCAAAACATGGACTAAGGAGCTCCAGGATCTCTCCCTTCCATAACCTCGCGCACCTTGGGTCCCCGGGCCCCCAAACTTAAGCACTCCCCCACGGACTAAACCCAGATGATCACACCCTCAAGAAACTCGTGCCCCTGGGAACCTTAAAGGGGGGTGTATTTTGCGGTGCTTTATCGTCCGCCCATCGGCAACCATATTCGGCCTTCTTCACAGCAGCAGCACCCACCCTCCAGTGGAGGATGTTCCCATGGCTCTGGTAACACTTAAAGGTGGTGTATTTTGCGGTACTTTATCGTCCGCCCATCGGCATCCATATTCGGCCTTCTTCACAGCACCACCTGCCCTGCTGGAGGTTCACACTTTAACTTTTTTTTTACCCTCATCTGCCTTACACATCCTCCCACACTTGAGCACTCCTCACTCGGACTAAACCCCTCCAAGCACACCGCTCTCCGTGGTGCTGAACCGGGGTTGACAGAGAGTGCCTCCCTGCTGCTGATGTGCTTCTGCTGGTGCCTCTCTGCGCATGGCTACCCCTGGGCACCCTGAGGTATGCGCGGGGTCGGTGGGGCCCGCGCCCAAGGCCGAAAAAAGCTTGGATCAAGGGCTGACTTTCAATAGATCGCAGCGAAGGAGCTGCTCTGCTACGTACGAAACCCCGACCCAGAATCAGGTCGTCTGCAAGTGATTTAGAACCAGGTTCTCCACCAACATGCGGTGCGACCATCATCCGGCCGCACCCCAGCCCTGTCACGAACGGCTCTACTCACCGACCGAAGTCGGTTATCCGGGGCCAACCAAAGATCCGCGGCGCTATGGTATCGTTACGTCTAGGCGGGATTCTGATTTAGAGGCGTTCAGTCATAATCCCACAGATGGTAGCTTCGCACCATTGGCTCCTCAGCCAAGCACATACACCAAATGTCTGAACCTGCGGTTCCTCTCGTACTGAGCAGGATTACTATTGCAACAACAATATATGGAGTAAGTGGGCTTGCATATGGTCCTGCTGTACAATCAATAACTTCGCATGAACTGGCTTTGATATATGGAGTAAGTGGGCTTGCATATGGTCCTGCTGTACACTCAATACGTTATTGAGAATATGGAAGGCCAATAATAATAATTCCAAAATAATAGTTTTTATAACTTGTAGATCCCACTCTCAATATGGAAGCCCACTTGCCTGGGGGGTTCCCACTTCAGGACTCCCACATCTCAATATGGAAGCCCAGTTCTCAATATTATTAATAATTCCAAAATAATAATAATAATAGTTTTTATAACTTGTAGATCCCACATCTCAATATGGAAGCCCACTTGCCTGGGGGGTTCCCACTTCAGGACTCCCACATCTCAATACGGAAGCCCACTTCTCAATATTATTAATAATTCCTAAATAATAATAATAGTTATATTGACTGTCCCACAAGTCAATATGAGAGCCCACTTGTAGATCCCACATCTCAAGATGGAAGCCCACTTCTCAATATTATTAATAATTCCAAAATAATAATAATAATAGTTTTTATAACTATTAAATATGCACCCATATTGACTTGGGTCACATATAACAATGAATTCAAGGAACTCAAGATTTGATGCCAAGGGCGGGATTCGTACCCACACCAAGGAGCGAGTCTCATTCCATTGCCCCACAAGTGGCGCTAAAAGCTTATTGAACAAAAGTATGATATATAGACTCCACTATAAAGTAAAAAGACATTTCTCTATCGTTTGGGCGATCAAAATTGACAAAAAAACACATCGAATCACATCTACAAATCAATACGAAGCTAATGAAACCACTTTCAGATGCCTAGCGTGTTTACAAGTTTTAAAACGTAGCAATGGCTTTTCACATCACACCATTGTGTGATATATGATTAATATGCGCTTCGTCACCAATCCTGTTTGTAATATACATGGATAGGATTTCGAGGCGTAGTCGTGGGGGAGGGGGTCTGCAGTTCGGTGGTCTAAGGATTGCACCACTGCTTTTTGCAGATGATGTGGTTCTAATGGCTTCATCGGTCTGCGACCTTCAGCACTCACTGGATCGGTTCACAACCGAGTGTGAAGCGGCTGGGATGAGGATCAGCACCTCCAAATCTGAGGCCATGGTTCTCAGCAGGAAACCGATGGACTGTCCACTCCAAGTAGGGAATGAGTCCTTACCCCAAGTGAAGGAGTTCAAGTATCTCGGGGTCTTGTTCTCGAGTGAGGGAACAATGGAGCGTGAGATGGGCCGGAGAATCGGAGCGGTACTGCAGTCGCTTTACCGCACCGTTGTGACGAAAAGGGAGCTGAGCCAGAAGGCAAAGCTCTCTGTCTACCGGGCCATTTTCGTTCCGACCCTCACCTATGGTCATGAAGGATGGGTCATGACCGAAAGAACGAGATCGCGGATACAAGCGGCCGAGATGGGTTTCCTCCGCCGGGTGGCTGGTGTCTCCCTTAGAGATAAGGTGAGAAGTTTGGTCATCAGGGAGGGACTCGGAGTTGAGCCGCTCCTCCTTCGCGTCGAAAGAAGCCAGTTGAGGTGGTTCGGGCACCTAGTTAGGATGCCACCTGGGCGCCTCCCTAGGGAGGTGTTCCAGGCACGTCCAGCTGGGAAGAGACCAAGGGGTAGACCTAGGACCAGGTGGAGGGATTATATCTCTTTGCTGGCCTGGGAGCGCCTTGGGATCCCCCAGTCAGAGCTGGTTGATGTCGCCAGGGAAAAGAAAGTTTGGGGCTCTCTGCTGGAACTGCTACCCCCGCGATCCGACCACGGATAAGCAGGAGAAGATGGATGGATGGATGGATGATTAATATGATGAAATGAATGTGTATAATGTTTTTAAATGTTCCCAATGATTGTTCTTATAATGTTTCTTAAATGTATTTGTTCTGCTATATAATATGACAGGAGTTTTGAACCCGTGTCTCCCCGCCTCAAGCTTATAGCTTGTATAGTCTATTATAAACATTCTGAACGGCACATTTACCTGTGTTTTCCACCATCAAAATGTACAAAACGACACACCAAATCACATCTACAGATGAAGCGAATGGAACTACTCCCATACTCATGTGTGTGGAAATGTTTGTGAAACACGTGTGCGAAGTTCCTGAACATATTTAGTAGAGGGGGAGTGTCCTCTATCAACAGTGACGTCACTTTGAGTTTCACTCTAACAATGTGGTTGGCCAGCTTTGTAGAGGAGGAGTCACACGTGAGAACATATATTGGTCAACAGAAGCTTGCACGTTACTTTTCGAGTACACACTTCGAAGAGAACAGCTGATATCTTTCAACTCAACAGTCCCAGGATCTTTTTTTGCAGTTATGGTCAACACATGCCCTATGTGTCTGAAGGACTACACAGCTTTGAATCAACATTTAGTCGTCACTCACAAGGTGTTTGAACAGGAGGAAAGGGAGTTGTTGGTGAAATTGGCTGGTGGCAAAATTGATGTGCGGTCACAGAAGTGTCAGGAAACGTCTGATGTTGGATAAGTTGGCGGCACTCAGGGCAACAAATCCGACGGTGCCAATGGTGTCCAGACTAGACGTGGATCGAGCAAGTGAAGGTATTGTAGGTATACTTTGTATGTATGCATTTGTGTGTTAATTCCGCGTGTTAAATCCTAGCAGGCTGCCGAACCTATGTAAACATGGCTATTGTGATGCTAGCGTCAACACACGTTGCATGAACAAAGAACACGTGGTATCTCCTGTTAGCTTAGCGCTTAGCATGTGCCCAGTGAAGACTGTCCTATCAGCCCTGAATTATTGTTTAGCTGCTTACTGGCTGAGTAGTTAGGAGATATCACATGTTCTTTGTTCATGCTGTTAGCTTAGGGTTAGTCATATTTCGTATTCCATATGCATGAGTTATACAATATTAAGTAATAACAACATTATACTCCATCTCTTTTCAGTCCTGCAATGAGGGCAGGGAGGAGGGAGGAGGAGAGGAGGAGGAGGAGGGAGGGAGGAGGAGGCCAAGTTAAAGGGGACAATTGTGTCTCTGAATGACGCACTCCACGAAGCCCAGGGCTACAACAGGACGTTACATACATCCCACCTAGCTCTGCAGCGCAAATACGCAAAGTTGCAAAAAACAGTCCAGATATTTGGTATAGCAGAGCCGCTTGCACCCCTCCAGACATCGGAAGCGGGCCCTTCCTGTTCGCCATGATTCCCGGACTATGTTGCCGCCTTCAGTGAGTGCTGGTAGAATAAATGCCATGATCCTTATAGAGATACATTTGATTGTTAGTCGTCTAGTAACAGATTGTTTCCCTGTCTTTTTTCAGACGTCTTATGGGAAGACGTTAGGAATTGTAAGAGGGACCTGATCCTTCGCCCAAGCTCCTTAATAATGTGCAGTCAAAGCTGCACAGGATCAGGCAGTTCATCGGATGGATAAGCCAGGAAAAAACATGGCTGGGAAGACTAGAGTGCCTGTGTGATGTGGACCATGTGCGGACTCTTATTTTTAGCTCAAGTGTTGTCCCATGTGTGACACACACACACACACACACACACACCATACACACACACACATCACACACACACCACACACACTGAGGAAATATTTGTATGTATTCATGTTAGTAAACGATCAAGATGCTTAAAAAGGGAAAATGATTTGGGTGAGAAAACTGTGAACTGTTTTGGGGCCTGTGAACATTTGGTTTTGTGAGGACAAAAGGAAGAGGGGGAAGGTGTGGAGTTAACATACAGTCATCTCAGATCCCTGTGATAAGGAGCTGAGCCACTGGGATTGGGGAACTTAAGATGTGGGCAGCCAATCACTGGTCTGGAAGGGGGGCGCAGATAACTCCTCGGGTCAGCGAAGTATTTAGACAGGAACCCCGCGGTGTGCCTCTCTCTCTCTCCTCTCGCTGGCACAGGTAATTATGGGATCCCACAGATAAACTGTATTTAATTTGTACTGTACTTGATTGTATTGCATTGTATATTACCATTAAAATGGATTATTGTTACACGGTTACTTGTATGCTCTGGGTTTCCTTCCTGTAAGATAACGGCTTGTGTAGGGACGCGAGGAGATTTAAGAAGGCGGACGAGTTGTCCACTAAATCTCCTAACAAATGGTGATCTCCGACGTTTCTGAGTAGACAGAGCTGTGGAAGGATTCTGACGGCCAGACTGGGTCGGGAACAAACGCTTTCAAACACCTCAGACAATCAGGCAGGGCCCTGCATCAACAAGACGAAAGGTACCACGGACGCTTGTTATGAAAATCAACTGTCTGTGATTGGGTATATCTAAAACATTAGGATTGTCTGTAGGCGTTTCACGGTGTTTTTTGATTTTTAAAAACAAAAGGTTTAAATGGAATATACGATGCATATTGTACCATGTTAGGAAAGTTATATAAAACACGTGAAAGTTGATCGCAAGGTACAGAGAGTCCTGCGTGACGAGAAATATAAAGCAGTTAGCGTGGATCTCAGGTAGTATATTCCTGAAGTGACGTGGAAGCGGTGCAGTTCGTGGGCTGTAGGTGTAAGTCCTACACGACGGAACCTGGATGATCGATATTTCAGATCGATCCGCCGTTTATAACTGGGGGTAAAATAGCAGTCTGA